>NC_081411.1:331643599-331943599 GCF_030272615.1 Cryptomeria japonica | reverse complement strand
GGGAACCCCTCCCTTGGTATGCTACCTCATGTAGATCCTGATATAAGTGTGATAGCATGCACGGTCCCCATGTAAACTAGGTCCCCTCTGTAATCATCTACTCGATCACCTAACCCCAACCAATGGCAAGTCCATGCGATCGTCGATCTGGACAAAGCAGTCCCCCAACAATCCCTGACAGCACTACTGGTAATGGCTCATACAAAGTGGCTATTTCCTCCCAGGCTATTGACCCATCATCAATGAAGACATCCTCCTCAAAAAAATATTTGCACTGCTAATGTCCCCCACACTCTATCATAGCTCACCAGCTCTCCTCGAATAGGAATGTGCAGGATGTGTCATACATCCTCCAGTGTCACTGTCATCTCCCCTTGCGCCAAGTGAAATGTACATGTCTCACTATGCCATTGCTCGGCCAATGTTGTGATCAACCCGTGATTTGTCTGAATCACAGGCATATGCATAACGTCATACAGGCCTATCGTTGCAATACAATCCACCTCGGCCTCTATCAAATGATCGCGCAGCACCTGTGTGGCGGGATGCCTCTCGTGCATCTGTAAGATGCGTAGATCCTCGTACACACATGCATCAACCATCATCATCAGTTTTTTTGTTTCAAACTTTCTTAAGTTTAAACCTAGACTATCAATAGATACTTTGATCAAGTATCTTTGGGTCTCAAAAGGTAAGCAATCATGGCACACCTAGACTTCAACAGGCATTTATCCTAATGACCTAAGTCTCATCAGGGCTGCTATGGTTCAAAAAAACTCTCACCTCACATCTTCATCCATCCATCATTGGCATCAGGAGATCCTTTTTAAACACACTTGGGCATCTATTTTCCTAATTAAAGCACTATTTTGCACACAACAGCGCTAATATGCTTGCAAAAGTGCTAAATCAACTATGCAATAGCGCTAAACCAACAATAGTGCTACATTGACTCTACAATAGTGCCACCTCACAACAACAGCGCTCAATCAACTACTCAATAGCGCTAAACAAACAAAAGTGCTAAAATAGCTATGCCATAGCACTAGACTGGACACAAGCGCTAAAACCACTATGCAATAGTGCTATAGCAACACAATAGCACTAATTTAGTTGACAACAGCCCCAAAACACAATTTTAGCATTGTTGTGTTAACTCAACTTGGACTAAGCAAAAAATATATTAAAAATGCATAAAATTCAAAAATTCAAATTCACATATTGTTGGTACATAGTCGTTTGGCCGTTGGAATCGTCGGACTCTCTCTAATCGGTGCTCTACTATGGGAACCGACATCCTGACTGCTCCTTGCTCTTCCCAAAGGTCACTCTCAGAGCTCCAATTTCACTATGGACGCGAATGCAAATGAGCTTGTTTTCACCCCTTCCTCCCCATATATACCCTTCGTCGTAACCCTATTTTTCCCCCGCTGACCGTCGTGGTCCCCGTGAATTTCTCGAGCCTCCCATTTCTTCATTTTATCTCTGATTTCTTCTATTTTTTGCCAGCATTTCTAAAATATTATCTTCTACCACCCTGCCAATTTCATGCTTTTTCGAGAGATGGGTCAAAAAAATTTTTGCCAGCATTGCTAAAATATTCTCTTCTACCACCCTGCCAATTTTCATTCTTTTTTGAGAGATCGCCCGATTTTTCAAAAAAAATTGACCCATCTCTCGAGGGGGCATACCACCCATTAAATTAATATTTCATGGGGCATTTCTTCACACCTATTTTTCTTTCTTTGAAACGATGCGATAAACCTCACCGTCTCAAAGAGGGGCAAATATAATCACATAATTCTGTCCATTTTATTTAAATGAATATTTGCTATTTAATTAATTAAAATCCGCTAGCCATCAATTAATTAAATTAACATTTAATTAATTCATCTTTAAACATTCTACTATTAATTAAATAAATTATTCAATTTATTTTAATTAATTCATTAAACCAAAATTCACAATCAATTCAATGAATAAATCCTATTTATTTCATTTAATCTTCTTTCCTCTTTTAAGTAAATTAAATAGAACATTTATTTAAATCATTAAATCCTCCCCCCCACCTCCCCCCTTGCATTTTCCTAAAAATGCAACTTGCACCTATTTGTTGAAATAAATGAAATTTATTTTAATAAAAATCATATTTTCCCTCACCCACCAAACCCACTTGCACTCCTAAACCCCCTTCTAGATTCTTCTAAACCTTTCCTAACTAGCCTAATCCATCTCTTAATTATTGTCACATTCCTAAGCAACTTGGAGTCACTTCTCAATGACTTCAAAGTCTTTGAAAAGCATTAAATGTTTTGTGTGTGTTCAACAAATTAACCTCTAAAAGTCTTCCAAACCACTTATGGCTCTTACATGACCATTTATGGTTAACCCCTAACTCAACCCTCATGTGACTTATGTGTCTCCTCAAACATTTATTGCTTTGACCATGGTTATCTCTTTTACCTTTGCACAAGAGTTTATACATTGGATAAAATCTTTATTCTTTGAATAAAGAATTGATTCACTCAACCCAACCTTGACCTTAACTCCTAAGTTAACTCTCAAGTCATGTCAAGCATTTAATGCTTATTCCCTCTCCTCTCAACCTATCTCATATTGACACTTGTCATCCTAGGATTGGGTTGAAAGCCCTCACATGGATTGAATACCATTCAATCTTGACCCTTCTTGAGATTATTCAATCTCAACCATCCATTGCTCCATTTTTCCTATAAATAGAACTCATTTCTTCATAATCCAGATCCTGAAAACTTGTATGCATCTAAGTTATAGAGAATTTTAGAGAGCATTTTAGCATAATCAATCATATTCACTCTTTTGGCTTAAAATCAACACTAGCTAATTAGATAATCTCTCATTTTTAGCTTTTGTTCACACTTGCATAACATTTTAGATTAATCATCTTTTTATCTTGAACCTCCATAAGGCATCCATAGTGCAAAAAGTTGTTGAGAGCTACACTAATTTGGAACTTGGAGAGGAGAGGAACAAGGGAGAAGGAGCTGAGAGCATGGTAGAAGGCATTTGGAAATGTCTTCTTGCATTTATCTTCATAGTTAAATGCTTTACTTTGTTTTTAGTGTCTCTCTTGGTATGCTTGCTTAGACTAGTTTTTAGTTGATTAACACTAACTCTTCTTTGTTTCTTGTGTTTTTGTGTGTTATACGACCACAGGTTTTAGTCTAACATTGTCCATTTAGCAAAGCATCACTTTTATTTCCATGGAATGAAGAATAAGATCCATAGGAATTATGTACATGTGCATCGGCTAGAGGATGTTTAGACAGATTGTAGAGATGATGAAGACATGAGGAAACTTGATTTCAGTCTCACACTTGAGCAGATTGAAAACTTGAATTTGGCCAAGATTCCAGACACATGGGAAGACACTACTGATGATCTTGTGGATCTCATTTACTACAATAGTAGTATTGCTAATACTCCTCTTCCTCCTATTCAGTGGTCATAGAAAGAAAGCAAATCCATTTCTGCGAGACTTGCCCCCATCATGGCAAATACCAATGCATGGCTGCTAAAGAAAGGCATAAGGATGAAGCAATTCCCTACAAGTTTTAGTGATAAGCAGGGAAAAGACCTACATACAAGTTTACTATCAAAGGGCCAAGGAAAGGAGAATCTTCGTCTCAAGCTGCACAAAACGATGTTTCTGGGGAGCCAGTGTCAAAGGAACCAAAAAAAGGACAGGAAGAGGGAGAAATACCATGGGAAGAAGAAATGCACGGTGCGGGGGAATCACTTCCACCGTTAGTTACTACCATTTCTACAAAAACACTGGTTCCTGCTTCAACTCAGGTAACCATTCATTCTATTGAGTTTGATTCAGATGAAGAAGATGAAGAACAGGATGATAAAGTCTTGGACGTTGTCGTGTCACAAGGAGAAGATGATGAAGAATTTGTGACTTTGTCAAGCCTTCCAAGTTTTGATGATGTACTTGCGTCTATGATTGAATCTTTAATCTTAGACTTCATAGAAGCAATGGCACAGATTTCTCAAGAGCAACAGGTAGTGACACTTCCTTCAGGCATTGTTATTGTAGAAGTTCCGCCACTTGTTTCAACCATTATTACTACAGAAGCTCCATCATTGGTTTCTACTACTGTGGAAAAAGAATCTTCTTCTCAAGTTCCTAATGTTGCCAATACAACTGCCCTTGTACCAGTATTCCAAGATGTTGAAACTACAAGCCAAGCCACAACACAAGTATCTGTGACTATTCAAATGGGTACCACAACTCCAACAAAAAAATCAAATCTTCCTCCATGGTTGGATATTGTGGCGCCTAAAAGAAAGAAACAGGTAATCTCACCAGGTCATTTTGATTTTGATCAATTAGGTCTTGTCAAGCAGAAAGTCACCAAGAAGCCCAAGACTATGTCTAAAATCTTGGTTGATCTAGTAAGAAAGAGGAAATATATTGAGGTCTTGGTGCCATCTTCAGACAAAGACAAGGACAACATTCAACCTACTGATTATGCTATGCAGACTGTAGAACTTGGTGTGGAAACACATGAGAGTGTTAAGCAAGACTCTCAAACTGCTTTCAATTCTCTCATGCATAGAGTAGATCAGGAAAGGGATGAGAAGATTGAATGGAAGCAGAAATGTGAACAGCTAACTAGCATTCTTCATAAAATTGTGCACTCATCACAGGAGGTTCAGCCAATAGTTTCTTTAGTTGACGCAGAAGCACTTAAAAAAGTAGAATGATTGGGTACAAGGGGCAATGTAATGGAGGAATTGATCGATCGCTTGAATTCAAAGGGGTCACATCTTATTGACTCTACAGTCAAGTTTTTGATAGACTTTGAGGATGCACAAGTAAGGTTCAGGATGTACAATCTTTATTATCCCAAGAAATAACAAAACTTGAGAAAGATTTAGGGCTCTGGGATAAAATGAGAGAATATAGAATAGACATCCTTGTTGATAACAATGTGATATTGTCTCGGGGTGAGTACATCCAAACCCAATCAATACTGGTACACAAGGATGAGCTAATCAAAATGTCGGTAAAAGATTTGAATCAGGATAAGAAAGCATGTGTTGATGTAATTACAAATATTTCATCAGGGATATTAGAATTACCTTGCTAGTTATTTGATACAGAACAAAAGGTTTTACTCAGCGAGACCATTAAACAGGAATTCCTCACCATGATCAACCAGTTGGTAGATGATCAATTTTCTTTGGCATCATTTGATAAGTTGATTGAAATTCAAGTCAACTTAGATGATCTTGCATCAGTTTTGAAGAAAGATAAAAGGGCTTATGTAGAAGTTGGGGTTTCCATCTCTCATGTTCATACCATTTCTAATGCAACTTCAAGGCTAGACAAATCTGAAATGCAAGCTACGCTGGTTAGATTCGAAGAATTCTAGAAAATCAATGAGGGGGGAAAATAAAGAATAAAGTGTCATTGACACTAAGTAGTTTTCATGTAGTTATATCTTTTCTCACTGTAAATTTTCTTGCAGTTGCATTTTTATTTTATGTGGTAGTTGTAGTCAAGCGGGACTCTACAATTGAATTAGTCAACTGTGCCCACATTTTTCTCCACTCCTTTCCTATAAAAGGAGGAACCTCATTTGTAAATATTTATCTTTTATATTCTTAGCAAAACTCTGTCGAATTATTGCCTCAAGTGAGACTTTGAGCTCTTTTGTTGTGAGAATTAATCAAGTAAATAAAGAAGACAAATCTCTTTGTTTCCAAACTTTGAGTTGGGCAAGAAATTGTGTATATGAGTGAATGTTCTTTCGTTTATTGCTTATATATGTTCTTTAATTCCTTGATGGGATTGGTGTTTGGTTTATCTTATTGAAGGAACACTCTAATTGTGATTGTAGCCTTTGAGCTATCCTTCACATTTGGAAAATCTTATTGCAATACGGTGAATAAACAAGAGGCTTTGTACTACAGTTGGTTACTTTAGTTAATGGAAGTTTCACTTATAGCTTGAAGACTTTGAGCTGTAAGTTATAATAGTTATTAGATTGGAAATTAGATTGTACTCACATAAGACTTTTTTCTTATGCTAACTTAGGGATATATTTTTAATCATTGTAAGCAAGTGTAGCTAGTTTGTTAGTTTGTAAGAAGTTTTATCAAGTGAAGGGATATATGTTAATTCTGAAAAAAGAGAATTATACACCTTGATCTTACCCCACTCCGCCCCCGCCCCCACCCCTGAATTTACTTTCAAGTTGTTGAAATACCAAAATTATTCTAGGGAACCTGCCCTTGATGAGAGGAGAGACTTTGTCTCAACGTAGCTATGTATGAAAAATATATTTTTTCATTGGCACGTTGGTGACAAAATATTCACCCAACATACCCTTGTATTTTCTTTTATAGAAACAAGCTCACACAAAACCACCAAGTGGTATTACATTAAAACATGTGACTAAAATTGTGACATTACAAAACCATTGACCCCACAATTAATATTGGGTACTAATTTTTCACTTTATTAATATTTCCCTGATATTAAATTAAATACATTTTCCCAATGTGAGACCCTACATTAAATACATTTCAAGAAATGTTACATGCAATACATAAATTGGCCCAAGACTATTAACTCCTAGTGATGCATGTATTTTAACATCCCCCTAGGTGCACCACACATATAATAATAAATTAAACATTATATACATTATGCAAGGTGTACAACACCTTATTTCTAACAAAAAATAAACCATTTTTTTCCTACACTAACTCATTTGACTGCAAAAATCCAATGAAAATTTCCGACGAAAGATGCATAATTAGATATTTCGTCAGATACCTGTGATATTTAATGTGAAATTTTTAATTTTTTAAAAATTTATGCCCGACATTCGTCGAAATTTCGTTGAATGTTCGTCGAAATTTGGATGAATGTTTTTTTAATGGATAAAAATGAGCTCGACGATTTATAAATGACTAATTTGATCATCAGATAAAATACACAACATAACTTTAGATTTATGCTTGGATAGCAGTTATATGTATGTATGTATGTATGTACACATATATATGTATATGTATATGTATACATATATATGTGTATATACATATATATACACATTATATATGTGTGTGTGTGTATTTATATATTTATTTATATTAATAAATATATATTTTTTATTTTTATATATATTTATATTTTTTAATATAAATAAATATATATTATATTTATATATATTTTTATATGTGTATATGTGTGTATATATAAATATATATATTTAATATAATATATATTTAAGTTACACCAAGTTATGGGTACCTAACATCATGGTCCCACACTATGATGCTAGTCATAATTAATTATTATAATTTCCATAAAAAACTTCTAACCACAATCCTAATGGGTTGTGCAAAGTATATCATCCATTAGATTATTTTAATCTCTACCATTAGATCTTAGGGCTTCAAAGAAAAACCCTAACATATATTAAGATGGAAAGTAACCCTATTCTCTCATTTGAACATTTTCTCAAGCTTTCTAACCCTATCCTCCTCCATTGAAGCTATTGTTGCAAGTTTCTCAAAAGTGCTTCATCAAACAAGCTATGGAATCAAAGCTCTAATTGTTTTCTTATATTGTTTGCAGATTTGGAGGTTGGGAAGGAGTCGCAGCCATATGCATTTGTGGGAGATCAAAATCTCCATTTTATTTGTTTTGGCTTTGCACCAATTTTATTTTGAGATTTTTTTCTTTCCCTCTTGTTTTCTCAAAACCCTAGATCTGATTTTTCTCTTATATTGTTTGCAGATATCTAGTTTGGGAAGGAGTGGCGGCCATATGCATTTTTTGGGAGATCAAAATCTTCATTTTATTTGTTTTTGGGTTCACACCAATTTTCTTTTGAGATTTTTTTTATTTCCATCTTGTTTTCTTAATAAAACCCTAGATCTATGTCATTTTTCTTTTATTTGCAGGTGCAGATTTGAAAAAAATGGTGATCATTTGATACATGGAAAATTAAAATCTCCATTTGATTATTTGCAGAGATTTTTATTTTGATATTTATCATTTTTTTTTAATTTTTTATTTGGTTTTGGGAGGGTGTGGGGAGGGCTCTACCCATGACCCCCCCTCCCCCCTCGTCCTCCCCCCATGGGCACAGTTGTGGGTTACCACGGTTGTGGAACCCATGACTGTGGGTCTCCATAGTCATGGAACCCATTGACTGTGGTTTCCCACAAAGCCGTGGGGTTTCCACGGTCGGTGGCATCCATAGCCACACACACACACACACACGTGTGTGTGTGTATATATATATATATATGTATATATATATATATATATGTATATATATATATATATATGTATATATATATATATACACATATGTATATGTATATACGTATATACATATATATGTGTGTGTGTGTAGTCACATAAATCTATCCACTTAATTAAATGAATATTTAGTATTTATTTGATTATTTAACCTTCAATAAATAATTAATTAAATTAATATTTAATTAATTCATCTTAACCCTCTTCGCCTATTAATTAAATAAATTATTCAATTTATTTGATTTAATTCACTTAACCAAATTCAGACCATTAATTAAATAAATAAATCATATTTGTTTAATTTAATCTTCTCTCACATTTAAATAAATTAATATTTATTTAAATCCCCCAAAATCCCATCTCTCACATTTAAATAAATTAACATTTGCATTTATTTAAATCACCTTTATCCTCCACCCACTTGCATTTTCCTACAAATGCAAGTTGCACAACTATTTTAAATAAATAAATTATTTATTTAAAATCCTATTTATCCTCACCCACTTGAAACCTTTAATGGTTTCCCTTAAAGTCTTCAAACTTAATGGCTTCCTTCTAGAGTCTTCTCAAGCCTTTAATGGTTTCCCTTAAAGTCTTCAAACTCAATGGCTTCCTTCTAGAGTCTTCTTAAACCTTTAATGGTTTCCCTTAAGAGTCTTCAAACTTAATGGCTTCCTTCTAGAGTCTTCTCAAGCCTTTAATGGTTTCCCTCAAAGTCTTCACGCATTTAATGCTTTATCTTCCTTTTTCTCATGTAAATAAATTAAGATTTATTTAAATAAAATCCAAAATTCACATTCACATTTAAATAAATTAATATTTATTTAAATATCTATCCAAATGTAAATTACACCATTTAATTGAAATAAATGATTTTATTTTAATTGAAAATCCCAAAAATCCTCCCACTTGCATTCTCCTACAAAATCCACTTGCATGCCTAAATCCCTTCTAGATTCTTCTAACTTCTAATTAGCCTAATCCTATCCTAATCATTGTCACGTTCCTAAATAAAAGGAAGTCGCTTCTCAAAAACCTCCAAAGTCTTCAATAACCATTAAAGGCTTTATGTCTTCAAATGGTTAACCTCTAAAGTCTTCCAAACCATTAAAGGCTCTTACATAACCAATTATGGTTAACTCACCTTTTACCTTTGGTTAGAGACTTTCCTCTAACTTAACCATCCTTTTGACTCATGGGTCTATTCAAAGCATTTATTTCTTTGACTAAGATAACCATTTAACCCTTGCACATTCATTTATCCCTTGGATAAAAGGAATATCCATTAACCTAACCCTACCCCAACCCCCTAGGGTAACCATCATGTCCCCTCAAGCATTCAATGCTCCTTATCTCTCCTCTCAAGCGTCCTCATGGTGACACTTGTCAACATGGGATTGGGTTGAAAGTCTCACATGGATTGAATATCTTTCAATCCTAACCCTTGTTAAGATTGTTCAATCTTAACCATTCATTTCCCCATTTCTTCTATAAATAGAACCCTTCTCCTCAAGCAAAGGAGGAAGCATTAGAGTATTGTTGTTATACTGGTATTAGCGCAGAGCTTTTTCATAGCATCACTATCTACACTTGCATAGCATTTGTTTATCACATCCAACCATCCTGAATCTCCATATGGCATCCATGGCTAGTGCTAAAAACTGAGAGCTACATTCATTTGGGACTTGGAAAGGGGAGAAACAAGGGAGAAGCATCAAAAGGCATCATGGAAGCATCTTAAGGAGGCTCTTCTCCTTTCTTTTATTTTGTTAAACTTCTTTCATGCTTTTTTTGAAATCTCTTTTGATATGTTTGGAATGGTTTTTAGTTCTTTGTTTTGGTTTTATGGTTGAAACTAACTTATTAGCATTGAACTTTGTTGTTGCCTTGTCCCCATTTCCATGACATCAATGTATATGTATGTATGTATGTACGTATGTATGTATGTATGTATAATAATGAAGGTTAATTTTGAAAAAGGTTTTATGGATGAATGGGATTTTTGTAAAGTTTTTTTTATAGTGTGTTTTGAACTCTAAATTTAATAATAGTGGACATTTTAGTAACAGTATTGCAATATTCAGAATTAAAACGAATTTAACCAACATTTCATATCTAGATGACATCCAAACTTATGAATAATAGTCACTATCTCTTAACTGTTTTGATACAAATGACTAAATATACTACTTATAGACATAAATCAATTGGTATTTAAATGACAATAAATGATTACAATGACTAAATAAATGACTACCATGACTAAGTAAATGACCAGTTAACAAGAATCAATGACTAAATTAACCACTAAATATATTAGTATACTACCAAATTGATGACTAAAATATATTAGTATACTAACAAATTGATGACTAAAATATATTAGTTTTCGTTGATTTTTTGACGAAAACCGGTTCGTCGCTTTTCCAATGAAATTTTTGCGACAAAATTTGTAAGGGTGTTTCATCGGTAATACGACAAAAGTTTGTTGATATTTCAACAAACATTCATTGGAAATTGGTGCCAAATACAGTTGTGCTAATTGACCTTTCACACCTCTTTAGCATACTCATTACACGCCAAGGTCATGGGGGCTTCATTGGCTAGGCAATATTATGTCACGTGCATTCATATTGGGGGGTTTAATATCTCAAAAATGAGGGTACAATATATTGCCTATCGATGAAAATAGGGGGTTTTTTAATTCAAGCTATGAAAAAAGGCAATATTTGGCGAAAATAAGGGAGCTTTTAATTCAACCTGTGTATTGGGAGAGGGTGACAAAAAAGGAGTTTAGGGCAATATTTTTTGAAAATAGGGCGATTCTTTAGTATGCCATGAACACGCATGCTATAACTAAGTGAAGACCCCGTGACCAAGGTGTGATTGCTAGTTATATGTATGACAAATAAAATTCAATCACTTTTTTTTACAGCAAACCCTAAATGGGATATGCTACACCCTCTAGTGTCCTAAACCTAGCACATTTGCATCTCTCACTTGTAATCCCTACATTAAATATTCTCCTACATTTTCTTAGGTATCCATTTTTACTATTATGTTGCTTGTTTGGCAGCCAACAAAAAAGGAAGTGCAATCAAGAAGAGGATGAACAAGATGCCTAGTGAATAAGGTACTCCATGATTAAGTTAAGAGCCTTGAGACTTTAATAAAATACCTAGGAAAAAATAATTCAGACATTGCAACTCCATCTCACTAGTATATAATATTTTATCTCTTATTATTACATATTTCTAATTTTTCTCCTCTTTTTGAATATTTGCTAAGTTTTTACATCTAGGGTGTTATCTAGGTCATGGGATTGGGTGAGGAGAGAGGTGGGGTGCACTACTTACCACACCAGGCACGACCTTAAGGGCAATGGACAATGTCAATCATGACCAACCACAACTACCCCAAGAAAGACTAAGGAGGTACGTTCCTACGTACACAAGATTATAGGTGAAATAGATTGCATGTCACTTCCAATGATATATTTATTTATTTATGGTTTTTTTATTTATTTAAAAAGAAGCAAAACAAGTGTGGTTTATTTATTTATGGTTTGTTACTACACCTACATATTGGTTCATTTTAGTGAATAGGTGATTTAAGGATTTTTTTAATAGAGGTTGTTATATCTAGTTGTCAAATGCTTTTCTCCTTATTTATATTGCTAGTCTTTTCAAATTATATGTCCTATGATAGTTCCATTGAATGGAATAGTAAATTACTCATATCTATGACTAGACTTAGGGGAAGCGTACCAATAGCCATTATAACTAACTTTGCACACCCATGGATCCTAAAATGGTACATTATATTTTGATGATATTTTTTGTTGTCTCCATATGCGACTTAGTTACTAATAGCTATTGATATGGGTTATGTGTAGCAATAATGCATATTGTGGGATCCATTATGTGTGCAAGGGTCAAAAAGTGGTCATTTCAAAGTGTCATTTGATACCTACTTAAAGATGCCCCAATAACCATGCACTACAACCACCTTAAAATGGCCAATACTCATACACAAATGACCTAGTAGTCATGCACTATGGCTGCCAATAAAGTTGCACAACTCCTTCAATTAAAGTCCAAAATTCTAAATACTAGGGGAAAGTGGACGGTTATTGGTACATGTGAAATTTATTAATGGGCTCATTTATCATTTTCTGGTTTCTTTAAAGTTAGTAATTGGGGGTTGGGTGAGCAAGGAGTGAAGGATAATTGGAACATGGGCGGTAATTAGTGTGGTTCCCCTGCCATTATTATAAATATTGATATTTTTTGTTATTTTGATTTTTTTTTTAATTTTCTTTAATGATACGCTAACTTGGGAATAAGATTTGCACATAAAAATAAATCATAAAATTTGAATGTTTATTTTTATATGTAATTCATGAACTATGGTGTACTTTATTACGAATATATCCTTTTATTATTTCTTCTTTTCTTTGTGTTACTATATTTCTAAAGAACGGTGTCACTAACCCATTGAAGTATATTTATCCTTTTAATATTTAATTAAGAAAATTTAACTATAAAACCCCTTTTCAAATAATAGCAGACACAAGCATGTACTTTGCTTATATGTACTTAAAGATGTTATAAAAGGAGGCAGAGAGTATTATACAAGAATTCATGATTCAATCGACTTACTAATTACAGCTAAGATTATATTATGTTTTCTATTAAAATAAGATTGTTTATTTATCCATTATCAAAACATTTCAATATTTACTAGTAACACAATATAACATTTGATAGCAATAGTAAGGTTAGTTTGTTGTGCTATGCATTTATATGTATAAATATTTTTAAGTTGTATACTCATAATAAAAAGAACATGCAGAGCTAGACATGTAGAAATGATAAATATTTTTTAATATATTTACAATTAATAGGAACACTATTAAAATTGTTTGTAGCTTTCAACATATTCTTTATTTTTATAAACTTGTCCATGGTATGCATATTTGTTTAACCGCAGGATGAGGAATTAATGCAACATCTACAACTGATTAAAAAAATATGTATACCATCATAGAGTCAAGAGTCTACCTCTTAAATCTTTCCATGGATTAGATTAGATTGATGAAGCTTTCTAAATATTTTCAAATCCTTTCACTAGTCCTTCTCCCAAGTTTCCCAAAGTAAACCAGCATACCTTTCAAAAAGAGATAGATCCCTCAAAGAGATGAAAACAAAAATAATTCCCCCAACAAGAAAAAAAACTCTAATGCCATAAGTTCAAAACTGCAAAGCATGAAGAATAACTAGCCAAGAATCCCCTCCATTTTCTCATGGGGGATCAATAGATACTCAAATTTTGAATCTCTTGAATGAAGGATTGACACATGTCACTTTCTCATTCAACCCACTAATCCATGTCCCCACAAGCTCTCACTACTTACCACTACAACTGTTAAATTAAATGCAGTAAATAATAATGTACATTACCATGCATACCAAACCTAGTAGTAAAATATATCTTTATTTGCACATGCAATTATTATAGGGAAGAAGACTAGAGATGGTTGGCCAAGGATTACAATTCACCTAACTATACCATACTACCTTGGTGGTACACAACATATTTAAAGGACCTGATAGTTATCAAGAGGTAAACAATCGTCAACCAACTGACACATCAACTACCCAAGAGTGACAACCCACTTAATACAAACAATTAATACATTGGCAGATAACAAATATTATCAAACAACGATAGGCATTTTATGTCAACTACAGATCATCCCCCCCCAAAGAAAAATTTGTCTTCCAGACAACAAGTAAACACCAAGTAATAGATCTAGAAAGACTGAGGACAAGAGTGTAGGCAATGACTTGTATTGGACAACCCCAACTTGAAATGTACCTACCAAATCGAATGGGGGTTTGGGGGCAACACCTCCAATGGGGTCAAGGGAAAGCGCCCCTCACGAGTTCTCAGGGTAGCGCTCAGGGTGCACTCCCTATCGTGATACAAGCCAGGGTTGAGGGACAATGCCCCCACCACCAACACCAAATTACAACCTTCAAAACCACACAAAACTCCATGGCACACATGATTTTCATGATTTTTTAAGACGCCAAAAACATTATTGATGAAGCCAAAAAATGGAGATTTCACTCCTACCACCTACTTTTTTTGTTCTTCCCGTATGACCTGGTACACATCACGTATAGAAGAGTGTTGTTGTTGTACCAAAAAGTCATGTTGTATCTTATTGTGTCATGCATGATGCAAGAGGATCTGTATGGAGATGAATGGCGTTCACATAATGTAGCAATGATGTTGTATAGGGTCTTTCAGCTAGCACAGAAAGTGTCGTAGGAAAAAATCAAAAGTTGACCCCATAGGAACAACCAAGGATAATCGTATGGACAAGTCATGAAATCTTCATATGATGGAAAGTCATCATATGATATAGACTGAAGCGCATAATCATTGTATGAGGTAATGCCCAAGCCGTACGAAGTGACATAAATGTTCCCCAAAGAGAACTTTTGATTGTCGTATGGGACACCAAGAAAGTCATATGGGATGAGTGGACATGTGATGTCGTACAGAATGAGAAATAAGATGTCATATGATGTGTACACTTGAATGTCGTACTCTACAAATAGAATGTCGTACATATGGGTAGATTGTTTACCATTCGATAAAAAGTCCCTGCAAGGTCTGTACGAGATGATGGTATCACGTACAGAAAATAGGGATGTCATACATGATGAATTTGATACGCAATAGTTATGTTGTAAGTGATAGATGCCAAGGGGATTCCAATGTGCCACAATGTTAGATTGTCGTACGGGTTCAGGAACAACTTGCCCAGCGTGAAAATGACCACCTTGCTGTATGGAATTCAATGGACGTAACCGTACGATTACATGCCACCACCGTACAAAGTGGCCAAAGATGTGTCGTATTGGAGGAACAGAATGTTGTTGTATGGTATGGAATGAAACAAGCTTCCATGGTGAAAAATAGTAGGGAGTTCGTACGGGTGCAAGTTGTCATACACAATGTCGTTGTACAGGGACAAAATGAGACTGTCGTGTGGGTGCAATCTAAAACTGTTGTACCAAGAAGTTGGGAGTATAAGCTTCTCCATAATTTCTTCTGACATTGATTTTCCTTCACAAGTACCTATACATTACACATTACATATTCTTCTCTTTGTACCATTAGATGTATCCCTCGTAACTTTATATGTTTTCATTCGTTGCTCTTCACCAAGAGTTGTAGCTTCAAGAAAATTACATGTTGGTGAAAATAGCTCGTAGTCCTCCATTTGCCAGTGGATTAGTCCGTTCAGGGAACTCATCTCATCTTCAGAGTAATCTTCCAGTTCGAGCACCCCTTCATCATTGGGTTTCATGCCTTTCCTCCCTTTGTCCATACCTAACTCTCCACCCTCATACTCTAAGTCATACGATGCATGTTCTTCACTCATTGACTAGTTCCTCAAGTTAATGGCGTGCTTCACTCTTGATCAAGAGTGTGTTTCACTTCCAATTATGATTTTCCTTGGAAATAATCAACCATCCCCTCCCAAGGAGTGCATCGTACGCCTTCTTCTACATCGAGATGACTACGAAGTCCATGAAAAATTGTTGTGTCCCAATCATTACTTTTTGTGCCATCAATGTTCACAACAGATCGATGTCGTGCTAGTTGGCACCTACTGGAAGGTCAATGACCAGAGTGTCCACTTCCCCAAACATTTCCAAGTGTCCTTTGGTAGCACATTAACTCCCAAACCCCGATCAACGATGGTTTTTTCCAACTTTTGTCACATTGTTTCCATCTTAACGATAGATGGCTTCCTCCCGATGCTCACCGTTAGCAACATCCAATCACTGGCCTCATTCCCTTCGCGTGGTGGTTTCCTTGTTAGTTCCTTCATTTTTGGCTTACATTGTTGCCGGATGACTATGTCGTCACTAACTGTGTTGGTAATTGCCATTCTCAATTGCGACATAGTTTAAAGAAAGTTTGCCACCTTGATGGGTATGGTTATCTGTAGCACCTGCCGAACTATGTTCTTCTCTACTCCCGCAATGACGTACTTCCAATTCCATTGGAATTTATTCGTTCCTTTGCCAACACTTGTTCTACTTTAGCTCTACCTTCTTGGAATTGTTCCTTCTTCGTACAAGAGTTTGAATACATCGCCTTCTTTGTCTGTACTCTCGTGATTGGCAAAATTGCATCCTCTTGTTCCTCCACATCCAACATATTAATACCCCTTTGCTTTGGGTAGTTGGTATCTTCATGGTCACTTGGTCCACACAATTTGCACAATAATTGTTTGTTGTCTTTCTTGTTCTGGCAGTCTCTCACAAAGTGTCCTCATTCGCTACATTATCAACACTGTATTATAGGATGTTCTCTAGAGTCGTGTTGTATTTGATTTCGCCCTCGTTGATTTCCATAACTATGTGGCGATACATTTTGTGGTTTCGATGGGCTAGACTCCTCCTGTGTGAAGAGTACATGTGTACTTCTAGTCTTCAAATTATATGGACACTCCTTGATTGAATGCCCCAACACTTGGCAAATCTCACAAAACATATTTCTAGGATAATTACCTTTTGTGTGCCCCTCGCTTTTGCATTTAGTACACCATAGTTCATTACTTTCTTTATTGGTTCCTTTCTCAACCTTCAATTCTTTCATCATTCTCAACATATCCCATCAAAGGGCTTGTACGGTTTTGGATTCTTCATCACTGCTACCTTCGATGCTCTCATCGTCGTCATTAATCTTCCTCTTCCCTCAGGGGGAGGTTTTATTTTCACTCTTGATGCCCATCACCTAATTGTAAGCATCAAAGTACGAGGATGGAGGCACTACTTTCATCTTCTTGTGCAATAAAGGGATCAATCCCTCAGTGAACCACCTCGTCTTCAACTCGTTGATTGGCTAGTTCTTCATCTTTTTTAACAACTCTTTGAGCCTACGGTTGTAAGCGTGTACACTCTCATTTTTACCCCACTTGGTATTAT
This sequence comes from Cryptomeria japonica, assembly GCF_030272615.1. Taxonomy (NCBI): domain Eukaryota; kingdom Viridiplantae; phylum Streptophyta; class Pinopsida; order Cupressales; family Cupressaceae; genus Cryptomeria; species Cryptomeria japonica. Next base: position 331,926,250 of record NC_081411.1, on the reverse strand, counting down.
AGATGTTTGCGACAATCTCATTGTCATACCTCAGGAGTTTGAACTCTACTTTGAATGCCTTCTTTAGATCAATCCATCCCGCCTTGCACTTGGCATTGAGGTATTTGTACCAATCAATGAAAATTCCCTGAAGGGTTGCAGGAAATGCCTTCAGCTAGTAGTATTTGTCATTTAAGTCATTAGCCTCCCATATCATTATACATGTTTTGCAATGTCGTACGGTATACTCTAATCCACCCCCTGTAAATTTAGGGAGTTTTTGCTTCTCCGAGGTGTTCATCATTATTTTCACTCAGAAGGTACTAGAGGATTCTTCGGTTCAAGCTCCCTTATTCTCGGTTCCTCGGTGAGGGATAAGTTCCCACAAATTGGTTTCTCGCCTACTTACTCCCTTGTGTGTCGAACCTAGGGGACTATTTCGATCGCTATGTTCTGGTGCTTTCCTTGCACTCTCGATCATGCACGTGTCCTCTACACCTCCGCCTCTAGCATCCCCAACACTCTGGGTACTTAGAAGTGAGTCGGATCTGGGTGGACTATTATGACCACAAAGTTCTTGTGCTTTCCTTGCACTCTTGGCCATGCATGCATCCTCTACACTTCCACCTCTAGCATCCCAACACTCCAGGTACTTCTAGGTTCTAACTCATCCATGTGCTCCCTCTAGTCGACGGTTGATGGATCACCTAATCACTTGGTCTTGACCACCCTGTGGCCTCCTCTCCCTTTTATTGGGGTCTACAAGCATGAATCACTCAAGATTGACCTGAATTCCTTTTTAGGCAATGGTGCCAAAATGTTTACCGCTACGACTGATAAATTAAATGCAGGAAATAATAATGTACATGACAATGCATACCTGACACAATAGTAAAATATATCTTTATTTACACATGTAATAATTATAGGGAAGAAGACCAGAGATGGTCGACCAAGGATTACAATTCACCCGACTATACCATACTACCTTCCTTGGCGGTGTACACAACATATTTAAAGGACCCAACAGTTGCCAAGAGGTAAACAACCATCAACCAACCGACATGTCAACTACCCAAGAGTGACAACCCACTTAATACAAACAATTAATACATTGGTAGATAACAAATATTATCAAACATAATGATAGGCATTTTATGCCGACTACACTCACACGTGTGAGATTTTTGGGGTCCCCAAATTCTTTCAAGGGTGGCTCACACATGTGAGCCCCTTTTTTCTCTTCCCAAGTTCTTTAATGAACTTAGGAGAGTGGTGTTGGAGTGACAAGTCACTCTCCCAAGCCCTCAAACTTTGATTTTTTCCACTACCTAAAATGACTATTTTTTATGGTTATACATCCTAGGTCTCTAAAAAATAAGAAAATACATAAAATAAAGCTTTTCTAACCCCTCAAAAATATCCTAAAAGTGTTAATCTGAAAATTGTCAGGAACCGATAAATAAAACTTATTCAAACATTAAGACATCCACAAAATACTTTGACACACTAAGACTTCACATCAATAGTTCAATTAAACATTTAAAGACCTTAGTCACCATCATGGACTACGCTCATGACTTCAATAGGAATCACATGACTTGGGTTTTCATAGAGAATGCCCAATTTCCTTTGGTCATTAATTATACCTGCACACTTGATTCACCCATTATTGTGTTTAATGAAATAACCAAATTAACATAAATTAAAAATGATCACATCCATATAATTCTCACGACATTCATAATTATCTTTACTTCATATAACATTCAATCACATCTATATAATAAATGAAGATGATGGTTGATTATCAAGTTGCATAGATGATAATATTATCTTCAACTTAATCAAGTTATTAAGAGTAAATCAAGGTGCTCCTAAAATAATTACATCATATTCTAGTTGCTTTCTAAAACATGTATGTGTTTTGGAGCAGCTATGCATTTCATAAAATTTAAAATTTGAAACCCATGTCTTTGCCTTTATTTTAGGCTTGAAAACCTAACCCTTAGCTTTGAACCCACAAGTACAATGCTATGAAAGTAGCAAGAGAAAACTTGTCTTTGGCAATAAGGAGTGACACCATTTTGTTTTAGATTTTTTTAATAAAATTAAAACCCACTATAGAGGACATTTTCAAATGTATGATTTTTTATAATTGGATTTTTTTTTCTATTTTTTACTTAATTTCTAATGAAACTCATCCATAAACTTGAAATGTCAGATTTTCATATTTTTTAATAAATTTTAACTTTTTACATTGTTTGTGAAAAAAAATTATATGACATCAATCACACAATTCTTTACATAATAAAAAAAATTGAAAAAATGATTAGTTTAGGTCAAATTATGGTGTCCATACATGACGGGCTTTAAAATAGCAACTAAGGCCAATAAAAATTAATAAAAAAATATTTAGGAAAAAGTATTAAAAAATATCTTCATCAATCTCCAATACGTTATTGTCTTAGAATGTATAGTGTCACGGTTAAAACACTTCGTTGTTGAAGCGGCCACCAAGGTTCAAACCCTTGATAGGCCACTGAGCTTGCATGCCTTGTGCTTTCGTTGGACCCTTGAGCTCGCAGGTTTGATCAAGTGAAGCATGGGGATGAGGTACCCCGCATGTGGCCTCACCAGTTCATAGCTTTGGGTCAAAAGAATTTCATGTGGAGCCGGAGGGCATTTCGTGCAAGCATCACCAATCACGTTAAAAAGTTTACCAGGCATAGTTTGTTTTTGTTTTTTTTAAATCTCCAATATGTTACACATCTTTACCCAAAAGGATGTAGAAAAATGCCCTTATTTATGTCAAAATATGGTAATTGTACACATGCACGGTATGGTCCTAGAAAGTGATTTTTATACATGCCTATTAAAAAATAATTTATATCACCTATGTTTTTACCATTGCTACTCATAGAATCTTCCAATGTTTCTATGTTGAGTTCAACTTCAATTGAGTGAATATCTCATCATTCAGATCCATTCGTCCATGGGGACAATGGATCGGATAAAGATTCATTGTCCAAGTGTTTCAAATTTTTAGACCAATTGTGACAAAATCTAATCATTAGGAAAAAACACTTACATTTTTAATATGAATTTTTAATAAAGATTCATTGTCCAAGATCTCATCATTCATTTCTTGAGGCGCACTTTTGACTAATCTTTGATATAATTGAGTCGATTTCTTTTGTCACCCTCTCTCTATTGAGAAGTATACTCATAAAATCTTCCAATGTTTCTCGATTGAGTTCAACTTCAATTGAGTGAAGATCTCATCATTTTGATCCATTCATCCATGGGGACAGTGGATCAAATAAACATTCATTGTTTAAGTGTTTCAAATTTTTAGACCAATTGTACACTTACATTTTTTGCACTTTTTTGAGACCCGACTTCTTGCACCTACCCTTCTGATGGTGTATACTATGTTGAACGAATGTTGCATTGAGTTTTCTATGTTGGTTTATTGCATCCATGGTTTTGGGTATAAAAGGGTATTTCTAATAATCCCTTGGCTTTCTCCATTCCCTTATGGATGAACTCATTTCCTCATATTGGTGGTTACACCATGACTCTTGTTCTTAATATTTTAATTAAAATAAGAGAGATGGGAAATCATATTGGTATCCTATATGTTCTCAATATTGTTGGCCTTTTCTCTCCTCTTAATATCAGATACTCATTTCTCATAAGTCTCTAATTGGAGCAATATGTGTACCAATTTTTTATTCTCATTATTGATGATGATTCTTAGAGACTCTCTCCTTTGATAGGGATTTCTTGTTTGATCTTTAACTATTCAAACTCTGGCTTTAACCTTTCTATTTCCCAAAATTCTCCTTTATATTTTCCTCCAATATTGTGCCTCTATTCTATATTGTAACTAGACCACATTTAAGTAACTATAAAAAAATTCCCATCTAGAGAGGTTCTTACTTTTGGAGCATATAGACAAATCATTCTACCTTCTAATTCTCTATCAGCAGCTCCTCTAAATTTTACGTCGTTGCTTAAAATCTTTGATTTTTTCTCCCTTTTTCTGAAGTTTTTATGTCGTCTTACTTGCACTTTCTTGGGGTGCCTTGGGGACTCAAATTTACGAAGGAAATCATATTTGATATCTTACCGCTATTTATCATGTTGGGGAAATTTCTTTATATACAATCTTAGAGCTTCATCTCTGAGCGACCCTACAAAATCATAAATTTTAGTTTGATTGCTTTGAATTTCATCTCTCCACCATGTAGACTCGAAGACAAATATGTGTTTAAAAAAGTATTTGGTGTCTTTGCCACAAAGTGGCAATTTTGCTTCATTTTTGTCCATGTTGATAGTGATGGGTTCCTATCTTTGCCACAAAGTGGCAATTTTGCTTCATTTTTGTCCATGTTGATAGTGATGGGTTCCTCGACGCCTCGTATTTTTCACTTCCATTAGAGATTTCTCCTTTACTAATTGTTAGATTTTTTTTATTTTTTCCATTATATTCTTGAGTTTTTCTTCTTAGCTCTTGATAATTAAATCTCAAAAAAAATCCCTTTTTCAAAATCTCCTCACAATCACTCACAAACGCCCTTTACTTTTTCTTTGTTTTTCCATAATGACTAAATATATTTTATATAGTCACTCTCATTGTCTTAGTGGCACAGGAGATGACTTATGGTCTAGAGAAGTTCACCTCTTCAAGAGGAAGTTTTAGTTTAGGAGATAGTTTTCATTAGTTAACCTCTCAATAAAAAAATATCATTTTCTCCCATCTTTCTTGTTTTTTCAATTGTATATATGGCTAAACTATTGAACATGTTTTCTATTTTTACTTTCCCTTCAATTTTTTATCTCTTTTAATTCTAAATTTTTCATTTTTCTCTCTTTGTGTTTGCCCATACTTCTCACTAAATTTCTTACATACTTTGCACTAAGATTTCATTTTTTTCTTGAAAGGCATAATAAACCCTCAAACCCTTCAATATTGTCCACTCTAAACATTCAATAGATCAAATTCAAAATATGGTTAATGAGTCCAAAGTTTGAATAGTAGAGCACCTCTACTTCTACACATTGGCTAAGCACAACAATTCCCAAGCCTTCTTCCTAATGCCTTCTTAAATTAATTATAATCTTTTATCCAATCTAATAATCCAAATAAGTATTTTTCTACTCCATCAATATGAGTAGTTAGTTTCTCAAATATCACATTGTTAACTAACAACACAATATGGGTGGAATCTTAGTGCTTTTCATATTTATTTATTTTAATGTTTAGCCAAAACCCTATTACTGCACTCATTTATAATTAATGTCTTTGATGATTTGATGGGTTTTTACAATTCTTTTTAACCTTAATATTTTCAATAGTAGCCATCTTGGTGCACTCTAAATCCTCATCTTCTCTTGTACAAACACCATTGGTGCACTTTATTTCAGTTTTCCTAACCTTCTCCAGTTTTTGTGGTACTTGTACCTTTCTTGGACTTGTTTCATCTTCATTTTTCCAAATTTCATAGCCAATTCAATATCTTTCATAATCTCTATTAGTTTCATGTTATCTCCTTTTGCCTTGGGTTTCTTTAATTTCGTATTTGATTATCCCTTTATTCATTCTTAATGGCACATTCTTAGCCTACCTCTATTAGTCACATTTCTTTAGAGATCCCTTTAGAATTGTTAGTTAGAATAGTGATGATTCTTAACCGGTTTACCCCTTTGTAGTGTGAACAAGATACATTATTTAACTAGACATTAGTTAGGCCCTTTTCACACATGTTGACATGTTATGATTACTGAGAGGGCTAGGACTCTATCTATAAGTCTCTAGAAATCATGTGACCTTATACTATCTTATCACTTTATGTCTCATATCATAAGATTAAGACACTTGTCATTATCTTATGATATCCTATGTCTCCTTCTAGCTTATATACCCAAGGGGTTCCCTTTATAATCTAAATTAATTCATATTGTATATTTCCATTCATTTATAGGAATATAGTTTATTCTTGTCTTATTGATCTTCTGATTTTATTGTGCTTTCCATTAGGCCTCTAGATCTTGGGTGGTTATCTCCATAGCCAAATCTTACATAGTATCAAAGAACATTGGGTGCAATTGGTAAGTATTTTTTAGAGATCTTGAGTGTAGATCTTATTAGATCTTGAAAGGTTGAGTATCCTCTTCTCTTGCATCGAATAATGATCTAGAGAATTGAAAAAACTTGATAGAAATACCAAAATTTAGGGAGTCCTCTTTGTGGTTATATAGTACAAGTTTCAGAGCTTGTTGGTATACATCTTAGGAAAGATCTACAAAGGTTTGAAACTAAGAGGTGGTTGCCATATCCAAAAGGTAGTAGTAATTTTGGAACATTTTGGGTCAAATCCAAACCTACAAAAACCCTAAGATTAACTATCCATTCATCAAGATTGGACACTTCCACCAAGAGCCATAAAGAAAAATATTCCTCTCAATCATACAATTCACAAAGAATATTCATTGCCCATGCAATATATTTCACTAACGTTATGTTGCACAAGTACCAGGGAGAAGGTACAATTCAAAACAAAATTAATATTTTATTTTTTTTTCAGAATTAAATTATAGATAAACAATTTAATTACCGGTTGAGGATACAATGTTGCAGACCTACCCTTGCACCATATACATCAAGCAGTACCCATGTGTCCACAAGCTACCACATGGCAGTCCGAACGCGGCTAAACTAGGTCCAAAACGAGGTTATAAAACTTGTGTTATTGGCTTTTTTTGAAAATTTTCAAAAAATCAAAGCCGCAGCTATTTCTGCTGACCACAATCAACGAACTGTAATTTTTGACAAATTTTGTGTTATTGACTTTTCGTGTCATTTTGGAGCTAGTTTAGTCACGACTTGGCAATCCCAACAACATTGCAAACTTGCCACAAATTGGCAGTCAAATGTCACCGACAAAAGAATCTCGACATGAAATGTATATTATGTGATGCTGGAAACAGATCCCATATGAATATTTCAGACATCCACCAAACTTTTGTTAGCCAATTCCAGAATATTTGCTGCTAGGTCAATGCTGACGCCAAATGCCCTTTTAATTCCCCCCCTATTATGAAGTTTCATTTTTTAAAGGCAATTTTCAAACACTTATAGGTTGAGCCCACATTATTCATTTTTTGAGCATTTTTTTGTTATTTGAGGCAAAATTTTGTGTTCTCCGTAGTGGTGTAGATGGATTTTGATTTTGGTGTCTTGATTTTTTTGAAATTGTAGATTTTCATAGATTTTGTTAAGCAATTCTCATTTTGGGAATTTTGGGGGTTTTATTCTTGCTCCTAAGTTAACATTTTTTGGTGTCTTTTTTTTTAAAGTACATATTTTTCTTTTATTTTGTAATGGTGTGATTAAATTGATCTCATTCTATAAAAATTGTACTTTGAATTTGTGGCCAAATTTGGCAATCTGTATGTACCAAAATCAAAAACCATTTCATTGTTTTTTGCAAGTGACATTTGTAATCACGGTAATCATAAAGTATCAAGCTTCTATATTGTTGGGGGGAGCTTTGATTGAATAATTTGTGAGGATTTTTTTTGTGGTCATGGCTGCAATCCTCTTTATTTGTGTTTTTTCCTTCTTGTTTCATCATGGAGCAATCTTTGATTCCACTTCTAACACCTTACAACTACCCTAAATGGAAATCTGAACTGAACAAATTGCTAAGAGATAAATGGTTGAATAGGATAGTTCATGAGCTTGATGGTAAACCAAAATATGATGAAGCTAAAATGAACAAATGGTTGAATAGTTGTGAAGAAGCAATTTAGATATTTGTGGAGAAGCATTTATTGATAGAAATACAATTTATTCTTGTCATATTGATTTTCTCTTTTTATTGTGTTTTCCATTAGGCCTATAGATCTTGGGTGGCTATCTCCATAGTCAAATCTTACAAGAAATACCTCATTTCTAATCATCATCTCAAGTGCCTTAACTCCTTTCACAAGGCTATAATCTAGAATATTTTGATGCGAACTACAAAATCAAGTTCCCTCTTAACTCTAAAATTTTCTTGTTAGCTCTTGTACTATGACTAATTATTTATTTATTGATCTATCTTCCTTTACCACTTTACTAAGGTCCTTGCAACAAAACCATATATTGGCAAAAATGGGGTGTATCTACTAAAGATTTGAACCTGATTTTCTTGATAGTTGCATTTATACCACAAAATGAGCAATAAATTCAAGGCTTGTGCAGTGAATTACAAATTATTGCAACAAAATATAACATACCTCTTTCCTTGGGTTTATCATCCCATCTTTCTTGAAATGCATAATCTTCCTGTTTATGTTTTATTTGGTCGAATTCCCTCTACTTTTTAATGAGTTAGGCTTTGCAATTACTTTCAGCATTCAATTTAGTGTTAGTATTTACCATTTAAACTATTAGCAATAAACTATATTTCCATGTGCAACACCCCATAGGGACATTCTTGCATCGAAACTCTCTTATGTTTTGGCTTAGGTTTTCTTTATTTTGTCATTTCTTCCTCATTCTTCCATTGTCTTCTTGCTTTTTGTTGAGGTCGATGTCTTCTATGACCATAACTATCATACAAAGGGACGTTCTAACAATCCTAATTATGTATTTATTATTTTGACTCAAGAATGTGAAGAGACGGTCCATTAAAATGCAAACACTAGCCGAAAATACTAAAAGCTTTCCTATTGTTTATTATCCAACATCGTCAAATTCTCTATTAGAGTTTTCCACAACATTGTATAGATTAGGACATTAATAAAATTATTTTAACTGAGAGTTTCAAATAAATCTTCATTCACCCACATTTCACAACAACCCATCATATGTCCATGGGTGACCAACTTAACACTCATTGTACCCAAATGATTACTTGCGATGTCGTCAAATTCCCTATTAGAGTTTCCCACAGCCTTGTTTAAGTTAGGACATTAATAATATTATTTCAACTGATAATTTCGAATAAATCTTCATCCACCCATATTTCACAACAACCCATCTTATCTTTTATGTGGATGGACAACCAACTTAACGCTCATTGTACCCAAGTAATTACCAAAACTTATTAATTTTTATATTTTGAATTAAATCTATCATTCCCAACACCACCTGTCTTATCTGGACCTTCGTTTAAACTATCGTCCAACCACAAGCCACTGGTTCTAGTTCCAGTGACTAAATAGAGTACAAAGAAAATCCTTGAGGAATGAACTCATTTAATTTTGTGATATGATAACCCATCTCCCTTTCAGCCATTCCTTAAGAGTTACCATTCGTCCCAACAAATACCAAAACTTACAGATCGTTACATGTTTTTTAATAAAACCTGCCTTAAGTTCTAAATATTATTTCCATTTTCTGCAATTGATGCCGGTTGTTTGAAGGATTCCATCTATTATGAATGACGTATTTCTATCTTAAAATCTTTAGAACTTTTGGCGCGTCACATGATACCACTACAATGCATTTGTTTGTATTTCTGTATGCCACTATTACTTGTGCACTTCGATACAGGATTACTTCTTACAATAATATCGATTGTGACTTCAGAATCTCAGTGTGGCCATGTTTAAGTGTATGCGGCCAATATCAGCTAATCCCAACAGAAACCAGGATTACTTCTTACAATAATATTGATTGTGACTTCAGAATCTCAGTGTGGCTATATTTGAGTGTATTCGGCCAATATCAGCTAATCCCAACAGAAACCCGACTGAGTATCCAACAACTGCCAGTATTCATAATTATGAGTGAATCTAATGTGGCTTTAAGTGTCTAGTTCTACTAGATTTGTAAGAATTTGTGCTTGTACGATCTAACAAAGTAGAAATGGGTACATTACCAGAAATGGAATTTTCAGTTGCTTTATGTCCTCCTGTAATTTTGAAATCCTCTACAGTGGGGGCTGTGAATTTCTAATTTGAGATAAATTCTATTTCACAATTAAAACACACCACATATGACCATTTTACACAGGGCTCAGCATATGTTTTTAACAGCTACAACCAACTTTCAAGATCATGTTCTTGATCTTTTAACTCATGGAAAGAAAAGGAAAATAAATCAAGTTCTTCCAATGATAAGTTACAGCCTAAAGATACGCAATAACAGAGTTTATCCAAATTGTAGCTTTTTAATGTGGGTAATATCAATATCAGTTACTCATATATTTTCTTTAAAAACTACTTAATAGATCTCTTTTGCAATGAACCCCTCAAAATTTGGCACTAAACCAATTTCTCCTGAATATTTTGGTTGCAACAGGCTATAAATGTTTGATGAGTATCCACGTGAACAAAAACAACTGATGACTGACGAAAAAAAAAAGCCAAAGGTCATATAGAATTTATAACAGCGAAATTCATTACCTAATAATGATATTGTAATCAACAACTACAAAAGCAAGTGAGATGATAACATATAAATAAATTTTGATTTCACTCGAAGAACTTTTTGCGTGATAAATGCATTCCAAGTTGAATTTGGACCATTGTACAGTGGTAAATTAAACTCCGTGACGAAAGCATTTATTCAGAGCGAATATCTAATTGAAGAAAATATGCTTAACGTTTCTGTTAAATGTGTGAATTTCAAGTGCTTTCATGAGGAATAATTTATAGCTATTTTAGCAAGTGCGAAAAATTTTAATTAATAAATCTATATAAGAAAACCACTAACTTTCATCCAAAACATACCAACCCAGAAACTTACTTTCGTATTTTACGAAACCGAACCCACCCAGTGGCAAACGTTTCCAACAGATGCACAATATTCAGATGCTACAAGAGCCCAAATATCAATATAAGACATGAGAAAGGGAAAATAAAGACCAGCGAACTACACTTAAATCTTCAGGAGATATTGAAACAAAGATATTTCGTAGAAACTGAAATGGTTATAAAATACACATAGTTCAGAGTGAGTTCATTTTATACTGCAATTTCCCTTTATAACTTATCATTTTGAGATTTTATTGATTTGGCAAAGGAGGACACAAATAATCATGTTGACTCCGATGGTAACACTCCAAAACAAGCAGGAGACATACAAAAACAAGTTAATGCTTTTGAGTTTTTTCCAGCTACTCCGTAGCTAAAGGCCAGTTCCTCACCTGCAGAAATATCTCTTGACGCAAATAAGCACGGCCTGGGAAGAATTGACCCTGAAGACCGAACTAATGTAAGGAATAGATTACCACCATCACACGAGTGGTTAATAAACCGGGCTACATTACCAATTATTGTAGCATCAACATTTAGCCTCAGGCATGCTTGACCTGAAGGAAGGTGCTCTCTTATGACTAGCAAAGCACAAGAATATTTGTGCTTATTCATATTGGCTTCATCATAATGCCGTTGTCTTTTTTTAGCTTCTGTAGTTGTCAAAAACTCACCTGTGACAACAAAATTATTTTTAACTTAGCTTTCAAGTTTGTTTGAACGTGGCTCAGATAAAACTGAAAGTATGATGCATGAACATAATATTCAAAGGCACAAGTGGTAGTCCCATAAGGGAAAACAAAGATTCAGATCCTCGTAACAATTGTGTTATTATCCTCATTTATTCTTCTTTCCATGGTTACAGATTTCAAGTCTCCACAATAATTATTAATGCTGTTGGATGCCCCTCTATTGTACACTCACGACTTGAAGTCAACCAAGAGATGAGTTTATGAAACAAGCAAAAACAAAAATGAAGATTAGCATCAATCTCACAACTTGAAAGTACCCTGAGTTACAGCAAAGGGCAGCCAAGCATAAAGCCTTTAAAGTTCTTGATACTATGTCACATAAGCCTGTGTGTTACAGTATAACTCGTTGATAGGACAATGCCTCTGCACACTGACCTCGCCAAGGTCAGGAAACATAACTATAGCTTTAAAGTGCATTATGAAAATATAAAAAATTGAATAACGGCATTGTAATTAAAAACTTGTTAATGTACAGGGTAAATGCTAACCCTAATGATAAAAGTAGATCTGTGTAGAAAACATAGACACCGGTAACTCTTCAAAACAAGAAAAACCATTGTAAGTCATTTACATGTTCCTTATCTACCCTTCTCCAAAAAAGAGAATATACTAACTTTTTAAGTAGCAACTTATTTTAGGTAATCATATGAATGATAGTAATAAGTAACAACACAATGAAAAATCTACATCAACTGGTGAGCAAAGTACAAACAATGATCAAAGATGCACTCATCATTTCCACCCTGCATTGGAGGATAATATCATCCCACTTTCTGGAATGAGAGAGCTGCTACTTCAAAGAGAATTGCAAAACTCACTTGGCTTGTGAAGGTAAACCTCCTTCCTCAATAACATAGTAGTAGTAATACATGTCTATCTTCAGGTACAAGATTTGATCAAGAATATCTTCTAAAAATGGAGGCAAATCCTGTCAAACATGTTAAGACTCCCGTGTTTCAAATTATTGGCATTTCCAACTTCATGGAAACCAAGTGAAGCCAATTAACTGAGGCTAAGAGTATTTGGCACGACCACCTGCAGTATACTGTAAAAGCCCATGTGAAATTCTTTTGAGCTTGCGATACAGCTGACCTTGAACCTCTTTTGATTTAGATACAGCAAGACTTTTCTTAAAAGGTGACTGTATATTAACAATTAAAAATTATCAGATAAACATTCAAGTACAGTTGTACTGTTGAAAGTATGAAAATGTAATTTTTTTGCAGAGTCAAAAACAGCACAAGGGAGTTTATCTCAAGTGTTGTAACTTGTAACTTATTTTTTACATATTTGGGGTTTTTTTAACGAGTTATGTAATTTCAAAAAACACCACTTATCATCAGATTAACATTCAAACACAGTTGGACTGTTGAGAGCATGAAAAAGCAATTTTGTTGCAGACTCAAAAACAGCATGAGGGAGTTTATCTCAAGTGATATAACTTTAAATTATTTTCACATGTTTGGATTCTTATTAAAGAGTTGTGCAATTTCAAAGAACACCACCTCAATTCAAGTCCGTATACAAAACACATGACCTTAGCAAGTCACAGGACTAGGCATCAATGAAAAGTTCAGCCGCGACCAAATTCATCTTAGAAGTTTGACCACTGTCAAACTTGCCTCTGATGGAACAGCACAGAGGTGACAGGTTAAACTATTGTCAAACTTGTCATATACAAGACAAAGTGGCAGAGCTGAAGAATCCTCTGAAAAGAAATGGCCCTTCTTGCTGTCTCTTCACATGGATGACATTACTCTTCCTCTTGGTGATTTCATCTTCCCTTCATCTCCTATAAATACACACATTCGGGTATATTTTGGAGAGAAATGGAGAATAAGATATTTGAAAAGGTTGAGAGTGCTTAGACAAGCTCAAATTAGAGGTTTTCCTGATTGTAATTCTTTTGTGATCCTAGAGATTGTGATTGTAGTTCATCAATGATCAGAGATTTCCACAATCCATAATATAGAGAGAAAGTTATTTCTGGATTAAATTGTGTACAAGATTTTTGTATCAACGTTTCCAATCACACTCCGTGATCCATCATTAGGATGAAGAGAGCAGATCGTAGTTCATTGCAAAGGATTCTTGGGATAGCTGGATAATGTTTAGTTATATGCTAGGAAGGTGTTATACAGACACCCATGAAGGAGCATCCGAGCAAGCTTCTTCAACTAATTTTGATAGCAGATTCTTGCTTAAGTTTTCTTTCACATTGGATTTCACCAAAATAAATCATTTGTGCTGTAATATGTCTTCCTTGAGCATAATCAGTTTGAGAACAATTAGCCTATTTTCCAACTTTCCCATAGGCTGATTGGCGGGCAAGGGAGAACCCCAACTTTCTTGGTGTCCACAAGACTGATCGAGCAATGGTTTTGTTCATGGCAGTGAGTTCAAGTGGTCTTGGTAAGCCTCATGATGGTTTTAGAATGCAATTTAGTCCTTTTGGGAGCTCTCCAAACACCTCGGAGAAGTATGATATTTTTAGGCAAATGCCAAGCTGCTTCAGTTCATCATCCTAATTTCTCAAAAACATTATAGTATGGTAAGAATTTCATATTTATCTCACTTTGATTTTTTTACAACTTGGATGAATAATTATTTATGTTGTCTTAAGGAGAATAAAATAAAATTAAAAAACTAAGGTTATTTAATTAAAGTCTATATTACCGGGTTCGCCTATTTTGGTCCATGCACCTGAACCAGGTTCACCCGGCTTCGAGTTCACGTTCATGTGGGGTTTGCCTTGGGTACGCTCTGGGTATGTACCAAGGCACTTGGGTTTGCCAGGTACGAACCCAAGTACAAACCTAGGCGTACCCAAAGGTGCTGAGTGCCAAAACATAACAAAAACAGACATTTTTTACCCTTTTTTGCATCCAAATACCCTAAAAGCACCGCTTCTATCGTTGGCTTTTTGTCACACATTATCAAATGATGAAGTAGCATACTATTAGATGTATTTAGTTTTATAATTCTGAATATTTATTTAATCATTTACATATAATATGTATATATATATATATATATATATATATATATATATATATATATATATATACGGACGAACCTGTCCCTCGAACCCAAAGGCCAAAAAATTTTTTACCCAAACCCATGAACTGGGTTCGCGTACCTGAACCCAAGCCCATATATATATATATATATATACGGCCAAACCTGTCCCACAAACCCTAAGGACAAAAAAAAATTTACCCAAACCCATGAACCAGGTTTGCGTACCTGAAGCCAAGCCCGAACCCAAACCGGTAACTTAGATTAAAGTCTTTTAAGTTGAGCCTTCAAGGAGATGCCTAAACACAAAGGGGTCTTTGCTCAATATAAAAAATTATTATTTAATTTGAAAAAGAGCTTTTGGGGGCGAAAATGGAAATTATTATTTTATTTTCTCCAAAACATTATAAAAAGAGTTGTGAGCTCATTGTTGGGGTTAGACATATTAAGATACTACTTCTACATTTGAGAGAACCTATGTTCATCTCTGATTTTTTTGAGACTGAAAACCCTCTTAAAAATACTGGTTTCGGGGAGAAAAACTCTCCTATTTGGTATTGGTGGTTTCATACAGGAGCCACAGCTACATTTGCAAGTGAAGTTTTAGTTTGGTTGCTATACGAATGGAGATTTGATGTCAATTGAATAGTCATTTCGGTTTGCGAATGATGTTTGTTTGAGCATTCAGTTTAGAGGATTTTTGGGAGGTGGAGGAAGCCATACCAGCTCCTTTTCTATTGCTCATACCACCCACCACAAGCCGTACTACCTACAAGTATGAACTATAAATTATTTAGAGGTTTGATACTAATGTTTTCCCTATCCTTTAATGTTGTTTGAGGACTGTTGGCATTGTACCGCTACCACCTACAGGCAGGCTATACAAGGTATACTCCATAAATGAATCACTGCATATTTTCAGAGACCATCTAGTCGTTTGGAGGGGCCCTAGGGTTGAATGCAGATTCTAGGTTGTTGCAAGATGGACGTACAAATGTTTGGGTGAGTGATCTTGATTTTGCTAATTGCTGGTCTGGTCGTATAGAAGTAATTGATTGTATTTTTAGTCTTGTTTATGACTGGTAATAAAATCAAATTCATTTGTTATCATTCTTAGCGTGTGGGGTGTATTAGAAGGTGGTTGAAATGTGTTTAATTCATGATTTCACTAGTTGGGTGATATGGGTGTGTTGCTGGTTTGGGGTTTCAGTGCTGTATTTTAAATCAGAACAGAAAACTCAGTTTATTCAGTGTATTCAATGTGCATTACAGTGTACGTGAGGCATCTTCCATCGTTTGCAACATCAGAGCTTCAATGGGTATGGTCTCTATTATTGATTTGAGTGATTTCAGTGCTTCATTATCTTGATAATTTGTTGCAGTAGTATTGTTCAACTTGGACCAGATTACCATAAGATGTTATTTGCAGCCCTTACTAATTGTTTGATCCCATATTAGTAGCAAACTAATATTTTGTGATACCTTGGATGATAGTAATGCTGTTAATGCTATTATAGCTATGGTCGGATTCCTTCAGGCCGACATAGCCAATGTAAATGTCTAATTGGCCTATCAGCCTTAGACATTTATAGGTTCGATTTATATATATGATGCCGACTTTGCATTTGTAAATTAAGTAAAATGTTTTGAAATATAAACAATTGTTAAACCTGCCACCCTTGGTGAAAAGACATGTTAGTTATAATGAAATCGATCCTTGGTGAAGAGACGTGTTGATTAATGATACGCCGACTCTTGGAATAGACATGTTGCTTGGAGTCACCCACGTATGGGTACATATAGATCGACTCTCTCTCTCCTCAAGCATCGAATAAGATAACAAGCAGATCGATTAAGATATACAGCAGATCGAGTCATCTACAGCAGTTTGAAGTAGAAGATTTTCAGCTCTCCTTCACACTACATTCAGACTTGTGCGTATTCATCATCTTCATCAAGGAGATCAAAGTTAATATAATAATTGGCACAATTATAGTTGCAGATCGGCTTTGTTGGTGACCTCATATCTGGCTGCATGATAGCCATATTGTATTCATTTACTTCATTAATTATAAGAGATTTATAGCTGGGTTTTTCTCCCTCATGTTGGAGGGTTTTCCCAGGGTACATGCTGTGCATTTTTTATTGAATTATCTTCTATCTAATCTGATCATAAAACTTAACAACTGCCAGTGGTTTCATTTTCCATTTTGATGCAATTTGCACACTCCACTAAATAAGTGAGAAGTGACTGTGCTTGTGTAATTTCACTTTGTTAAATAAGCAAGAGGTGACTGTGCTTGTGTAATTGCACTCCATTGAATAAGCAAGAAGTGACTGTGCTTATTGTAATTGCATGTTCTGTTGAATAAGCATAGAAATGTTTCCTTTCAGTTCTTGCATCGAGCACGTTCCACTGAAAAAGTGTAGACCTGGCTGAATCTACGACCTTGTGTGCTTAGTTGATTACATCACTTCATGTTGCTACCTTTTAAATAATTAGGGGTGATTATTACGTGTTGATGCTCTTTCATGTGATTTTGTTTCTTTCACATGTTTATGCTGTTTACTTGCAGATTTGCTAAGAATCTTTTAGCAAGTAATTGAGATGCGACTATCCTTAAAAGTTTGTAAGCATAGTTTTTGTTCCTTAACACCTATTTGTTGGAATTAACCCCACATAAGCATACTCTTATTTGCACTATGATTTTGTGGATTGTATAAAGTTAAACATTCACACATGTAATAGCATGTTTTGGAGTATGAATTGAAGGATGCAATTGATGTAGGCATGGTAGTGGGCATGTTAACATTTAAATAAAGATTCTATGGTGTTAGAAACAAGCCAAAGTTGTTCATACATTCATCCTCATTTGAAACCTTTAAAGTTGTTCAAATAAGCATAGAATCTGTAAGCAGTAAGAATTTGTAAAGTAATCTGTGTTAGTGAGAGTTTTGATGGAATATCCATGAAGTTTACAGATAAAAGATGCTTGAGACATCTATTGTTTGAAATTTCATCTCAGCTCAGTTATAATAAAAAGAAACAGCATTGAAAGGTACATAGAAAAACATATAATTACTAGTACACTTACACGATGCAGAGGCATATTAGGCAGCTTGTCTTCTCTCTGCCATTTCAAATTTATAGTTTTTAACAAAAAGTAAAATAAACTTGAGCGATATTAGAACTGATCAAAAGGAGAAAAATCTTTAAAGTTAGACTTCAACATTAGACAAAGTGTGACAGAGGTTCATTGGAACCCACCAGTTTCCAGTTAACTATTCTTTCTTTGATCTGTAAGTCTATTCTCTGTCGTTCCATCTGGCCATCTTGATAGAGACCTGAGTTATGCCTTCTTGGTGGGAGCATGGTATATCCTCTCCCTTATATCATCTTGGCATACCTGCATGTGCAAGTGTCTCTATAGAGAACAACCTCAATGAAAGCTGTACAACAGTGTTAATATTGGTTACTGGCAACCAATAGCTCATTCTTAACAACCAAAAGGAGAATGCTAGTTAAGAATGAAAGGAGTATTAATTCCATTCTCCATTATTTCCCTAGCCATACCTTGTATGGTGGCCTCCAAATTTTGATAGGATTGAGAATGAGACTGGCATTATTCATTGGTTTTGTTTAGGCCTTATACGAAGTGGCATAATTTCTGGATGTAGTTTGATACTGGTTCTACTAGTGCTGGAAGGAACTCCTAGGAAGCCCATTGGATACGTGCTTCTGCATGACCAAATTAAGGATCCCAAACATGAATAGCATCTTGTGTAGCATTGAGATTCAGGATTGCAGAAGCATAGAGATGGCTTGGCAGGAAAGGAATAGTGGATTGAAATTAAGAAACCAAGACAAATTAAGCACTATTCAGACAGAGTTTTGAACCACTGAGACTAGGGTCAAGGGTACGAGGGAAGAAGGGAAGCTTAGAGTGAATTGAAGTTGCATGATGAACTTTCACTTTGAACAGAAGGACATCCCTGATTAGGGTTAAATCCTTGATGTTGTTGAGGTTGTCACTGGAGATCAAGTACCACAACAATGTGTTGATCATCTGTGGTAGGTCCTTGGTCCTAGTTACCTCTCACAATAACCTATCTAATCGTCTTTTCCCAAGGTAAATACTGGTGACTCTAATTTTTCTCTGATACACTTTAATGCCTCCATTTTGTTCAAGCTTCTTATGACAATTATAACACCTTAATATTTACAACCTTGGTCAAGAGCCAAAGCCTTTTCTTGTCCCATGGAGTGTCCCTCACTTCATTTGATTAGGATTCTGACATGGGCATTCTGTGATGAGATCACAATATCTGCATTGAGATATGGAATGGATTCCTTTAATTTAAAGTTGTTTTTCCTTATTCGATGCTTTGGTTTAAGGATACAGTTGATGAAGGGGTGAGGTCCAAGAGGTAGTTGGTGTTGACTGTGTACAATTAATTACCTCATTGCCACATAAAAAATCTTTTTCCAAACCTTAAGCCAGGGTTTTCCTTCATTGAAAATCTCCCCATTTGAATCCAAGCCAAATTCCATCAATGCTTCCAGTTACTGAAAGTCGATCCCTCATCCCACTACCATGCTGAGGCTGCTTATATCTAGTTCTAGCCATCTGCCATCTAATGCCATCGCAATTTAAGGGACAATAAACTGAGTGATATTAGCTAAATCATTGTTCAAATACTAAATACCAACAAAAACCATGAGTGTTCATGAGTTGAAATGCAAGCCAAGGAACTCGCCCACAGACTCACAGCCAAGTCAACACAAGTCACAGGCACGAAGTCACTATGAGTGTTTGCAAATACTTGGTGAGTCCATGCTTGGGACTCACTATCACCTCTACAATACAGTCTGTGAGGAAAATACACCAAAAATACAGAAAAAATGCTTAAGTTTTGCTTTTCTGTATCCTGCTTGCCCTTACTTCTTATACACCATAGTTTATCTAATTTAAGTTCTTCCTTTGGCAATTCATGGTGATTGTGGAAGTGATATTTCAGCAAATTTCAAAGTTTCTAGTATGTCTTTCCTATTTATTTTCAAGTTTTCTAGAATTCCTTCACATTTCTAAATTATTCCCTTACATTGCATTCATGTTCCACCAGCATTCAAATAAATCTAGTATTTATGTATTTAAATTTATTATTTTTAATTTTTTCAAAGCCAATGTTTTACGATTTATTTATTTTTTGAATGCCAAGTTTTGCATCAATTAATTTTATTTTTTCTTATTTTTTCACTGCTAGGATTTGTCCTTTGTATTATATGGCATCAACAAATGGAAGCATTGGCAACATGACTGACTTGTATGCATGGCATAGCAAAACTAATCATACAATCGATCATTTGCAACAATTAAGGGTTGAAGATAAGTAAATGCATCAATTGTAATGACAAAAATTATAAAAGAGAAAAACACAATAGGAAATATGCTGCAATTCCTTGAGAATAATAAACCATTTCAAGGGGGGAAACTTCCAAAAATCTCCACGAAGAACACAATTCACAATACGATGATCATAAGCTAATTACTAGCTCGTATATATACCCTACTTATGCCTTTTGATGTCACCTAAGCTGACTTAGATAACTAAATATAACACCTAGGGTGACCTACGTATCCAAATAAGAATATAATAAAAACCATATAACCTAACTAAAAGTTTAATGTAGCCACAAGCCAACTACTCATAAGCACACCAGGATTAAAGGCATAATACCAATTGCCTCAAATACTCCCTTGCACAGATTGGTAGTTGAAATATCAAATTGTGTCCAAATATTGAGCCGAAGGTTGTATAGGAGATAAATGTGGCCCTTACATTAACAAATTGTTGATGTGTCTTTTGTACACGACCAAACACAAAATAAAATACCCAGAGGTATCTTATCCTCTGGAGTAAAGTTCCCGAATGCTGAAGATATCGCAAAAGGATCAATCGGAGGAACTTCAAGGTTTTGTTATGTAGGATCTCTACTCGTGGATAAGCACCAGTGGTCGTTGTGTTTGCTGTTTTACAAGGGGCCTTACGTACTTTCAAAGAAAGCTTGTTCGTGCAACTACTTTTCGATGAGGAACTGGATTCTCTTAATACTAAATGATGTTTCAAAAAAAGGGCAAAAGATAATGGTTTTAAGGAGATGAGACTAAACTAATCCTAAGAATGACTCAATGAGGACTGGTCAAGGTAAAACTCTACCAATTTCAGTATTGCCAAAAGATTACAACTCCACTGGAATTGGTGCGATCTTCTAAGGGGATTCAACGATTTTCAAATCCTCAATGAGATAGATACTACCACTAAGATACATATCGATATCTCCAATAATGATTGAACTCTTAACAATCTTAATATTTCCAGTTGACCACACAGGGCGTACTTACAATCAGTAAGGAGCTAGTGGTTTGGATTCGTCCTTCAATCTTAAAACTTAAATGCTATCTCTACTAAGAGTGATTCAAGAAAATAAACAACCATGAAAATAGCCACAAGGATTGCAATAAAAAACCATAACTTCAATATTTCATTGATCTCATAGCCAAATAAAACAACAATTGTTCAACTTTCTCTCTTCACTACTTATTTCTCTATTGCTGACAATATTAAACTTATCTCTCTTTTCCGATTCTAACTCTCTAACTCCTTAAAATGAAATGAGTGAGGGCTTATATAGCACTCTCAAATACAATGAACAGCCTGAATCAAAAGAAGATCAATCGCTGAGATTTTGACACCTAAACCCTAATTAGGGTTTGTTACAAAAAAGACCCCATTTAGATAAACATTATCAATCCAAAGCCAATAGAAATTGGCACAAATAACGAGGAAATATAGCCCAATGGGAATAAAGTTGCCACCTCATCTCATAACAACTTTTCATCTAGAGTTTTGTTCCCTTTTCTATGTTCTTTTCTAGCATATTCAATGAATCTGGACGCAATCCCCTCAATTTCAGCAATGGGAATCTCATGAAAAATCTTCATTCGTTCTTCCAAGTGGAGGACTTGATCAAAAGCTATGAGAAGGGTCGTCTCCCATCCAGGCTCTAGCTCTTTTGTTTTCTCGATCAGGAACATAGTAGCATACATATGATCTCGCTGCTCCTCTGTGACCATGTTCTCCTCCTTGCAAAAAATGATCTTGATCTTGTCTTCCAACTCTTGTACATCCACATATGTCTCGATCTCAATCCTTCTGTCAAGGATCGTACACAATACATCAAACACCTTGTCTTGAATAGGGTGGATAGTGCCTTCAACTTGGCTGCATCTAGTATTGATGTCTTCGAAAAGAACTTCCTTCATCTGGAGTAATGCTGACCATTGCAGAAGGCTATGAGTTCCTCCATCCATTATCTTCTCTTGTGCTAAAATCTGTCTTGGTGTTCTTATCACTTGCAAGACCGGGATGACAACGTCTTTAGTGTGAGTGAATGCATCCACAGTTATCAATAGATTATGAATGATCTCAAGGACCTGGATAGCCCGATGGACTGTCTTCATCATTCTTTTTACAAATTCAATGGCTACCTTGTAAGATTCATCAATCCAAGAACTCATGAGTTGGGCTAAGTTCTTCATCTTTTCTACCTCATTTATTGATTTGGGAGGAAGTGCATGCAAAGGTGATATTGCTAGATCTTGTTGCCTCAATGGCTGACTAAGGTGACTAAAGTAATTCCTCCAAGCACTAACCTCCCTTTCTAGCTTCTTATTCTTTTCCATTTCCTCTTTGAGTTTGTCATTAAGTGCTCTTACTGAATCAGTTGCTTCTTCCATGGCTTGCTCGGAGGTAAGTGGACCAAGATCAAATGTCTCTAGATCATATTCCTCTGCTAGAATCTCATCCTGATACTTGTCCACCACTGGTGTGGCCACTTGTATCTTCCTAGATCTCGTATCATCTCTAACTACCTTTGACATCTTTGTAGCCTTCTTCTTTTCGATCTCTTCATGGGAACTTCCTATGAGACTTTCCAAGTCGAACACTTGTTCTTCCTCTTCAAGCACAACTACCCTTGCCAGTCTTTCCTTTAGCCAATCTGGAAAAGAAGACTTTCTTTCCCTCACTTGTATTTCCTTTGGCAGAGGTCTATCTTCTCTGAAAGGAGATGTTGCTTCATCATCATTCCTTTCTTCTTGTTGTTCATTAGCACCAACCTGGAGAGATTGACTCGATGAATGTTGTGGTGTTTGTCCTTTACCTTGTTTATCATTTTGCACCATGGATTCCATAGACTCATCAATTTCATACACTACCTATCCTTGATCTTCTCCTTGACTTGTTTCTTTTTCATGCCTAGAAGACGTACTCGGTGGACGATCAAGATTCACCTTTTGTTTCTTCTTGGAAGGTTCTCTCTTCTCAGGTCCTTCCTTTCTCTTTGATCCCTTGGAATGAGAAGCATTCTCACTCACACTTGCTTCTCCTTCTTCTGCTCTTGTTTCCAAGGTGAATGTCATAGCTACATTTTGTTCCTTCAACTTTTGATGTTGTACGTCCACCCATTTGCGAGTGCAATTTAAAACAAGATCCATCATGATCTTAGGTCTGCAACTTCTGGCTCATTCCAATCTATCTTCACCTCTTTATCCTCCTTCTCATAAAACGATTGGAGATATCTACCATTGTCCTAGGCTTGATCGACTACTCTATAAATTTTACATTTCCTGATAAGATCCAAGGGTAACCTAGAATGCATCTTTCTTTTCACCTTTATATCATCCTAAATATTCATCCAAAAGTCTTCTACTTGAAACTCATGCTTGTATTTCTTCCCAACTGTCTCTTCCATGTGACCATGAGGGTCGAAATTCTCCCTTGAGGCAAAGGATGTGAATGAATATAGAGATAACTCCTTCTCTGCATCCTCCGCAACTTGAAAATTAGGACACACCTCAATTGAATTCCCTAGTAGAATGGGTACGGGGATTCCATTTCCGTGCTTATGTCTTGATGCTTTAGCATAAGCTGCCAACTGTCTAGTCACCTCAAGTAATATTATTCTGTCCGTAGGATACCTTGGCAACATATAGGGAGGTGAAGGACACCCACGGACCCTGATATAGGTGAATTTTAGAAACTGAGTGAACCATGCACCATGCTTCTTCAAGAGTTCTTGTGCCTCGGTAGACAGTCGATGGTGAATCCCTCCTTGCAATGTCCTGGTGATATGCATCGTGAAGGTGTCATTGATTAGCTTGTAGTCATTCCTTGGCGGATGATGTAGATGAACATAAGAATCACATGCTCTTATCTCTCCAAGTCCTCTCCCAACAACTCCTCTGTATGGTAGCCCTACATACTCAAAACTTCTGACTAAGGAATATATAACATATGAACTCATGTGGAATGTCTTAGTAGGGGCTAGCCTCCTCAACTGCACGTCTAGGTTGTTGCTAATGATTCTAGCCCAATTAAGCATTCCTTTTCCTTGGACAATCACTTGTAAGAAGAAGAGAAGAAGAACATCCACTTGTCGAAGAAGGCTGGAGAGGCACCAGTAACCCGATTGAGCATGGTTATCAAGTCCTTGAATTCTTCTTGGAAATCAATTATGTGTGGCGTATTAGGTATTTTGTTCAAGCGAGGCCTACTCTTTAGTAACCAATTCTTGTTGATGAAGTTCAGACAAGTATCAGGATCATCCTCGTAGATAGACCTAGCCCCTTCCAGGCTCTTGTAGACCATATCTTTCAATTCCGGAAGATGAAAGGCTTCACTTATAGCTTCTTCTAAAAGATAGGCTAAGACAATTCCATCCTTGGCTACGATCGTCCTCGAATGTGAGTCATAGTGCCGAGCACATTCAATCATCAGCTTGTGACATTTGACGACAGGAGGAAATCCTACGGCCTTGATGATGCCACTCTCAATTATCCTCTTCGCAACAGGTGACGGCTTGCCGATGTAGGGCACTTCTCGAAACTTCTTCACATTGAAGTTTCCTAGATTGGTGTCTCCGATATTGCTCCATTTGGACACGATTCTGGTCTCCAAATCATCGTTCTTCTGATCCTCTTTGATGAGAGCCTGTAGGGTAGTGGATCCACTGGCCTTGGGGGTCGTCATTTGATACCTACAAAAAAAGGCTTAAGTTAGGTTTTAAGTATAATATCTCAAGATAGGAG
Source organism: Cryptomeria japonica (assembly GCF_030272615.1). Lineage (NCBI taxonomy): Eukaryota > Viridiplantae > Streptophyta > Pinopsida > Cupressales > Cupressaceae > Cryptomeria > Cryptomeria japonica. The sequence goes on along the minus strand of NC_081411.1, from coordinate 331,901,595 downwards.
ATTTGAGACCTTTCAAGGAAATGATAGATTACAATTTGAAAATAGTGTGATAAACCCTTAGAATTATGAATTTTCAAATTGATATTACTTATGAATTAAATCAGATTATGAAAGACTTAACCTTACAAAGGATTGTAGAAAATTAAATCAAATTCTTTCAAAAATCTGATTGTACATACCTTCTCCTTGATTTAGGCTATCAACCAAAAAAAAAATGGATAAAGAAAAAATGGAGATCTGCTGGATGGAAGGTCTTTGATTTGAATTTCAGGTCCTCCCTTGGTGATTTTAACCTTCAATCAGCCTTCAAGCATCCTTCAAAATCTGGAAATTCGCCTAAATCTGCTTAATTTCGTACCTCTAATTCTGCTCTTCCAATTTGTATAGGAGGGAATGAATGAATGATTAATGATTTCACAAAACACACCTCTCCTTTATAGGGCGCTCACATCATTTGTCTAATAGGCCGACTTGATAAATGTGTAAAAAAAGTAAAATAAAATAAAATCACTTTAAAGCAAGGCTGACTTAGTAATAAGACTAAAAAAAAGGTTTTGGGTGCCAAAGTGTGGATTTTTTTATCTTAAGTTAATTTCAAAGGCTAAAGGTCGATTTTGCCAATTTTAACAATTGTTTAATCAAGGCATATTTGCATTATTTATCAAGGATAAGGCTTAGTGAGTGATTTTAAATAGGAAAAAATGTGCCTTGAATAAATTCGCTTGTGGATTATTTAAAGAGACAAGGTAAATCTAGAAGATGCTTTCATAGTCACTAGAATGTTCATGGTATGAGAAAGGTTTGAATCACACCAAGGAGCTTTGCTTGAATTTCTCACCTAGTTACATTTACTCCATCTATCAACACCCCCTCAACCTTGATTTATCACCACTTCATGCTCTTGCCATCACATCTTTGCAATTTGCCTTTGTCTTAGTCCAAACAAAGTGAAGAATAGGCATTTGAAAAGGATTTCGCCCTGGACCCTTTGGAAGGGTCAGGAGCGATTTCCTATATTAGGTCTCAATTGCCTCATTCTTTCACTCCAAATTTCTCTTGAAGGCGAGCATATGCTAGTTTTAGCTCAACAAAGCCTAGGGATTCGATTTTTTAACTTCCACCAAGGGTAAATTAGGTGATCATGAGAATTTCACTCTGGACCCTTTGGAAGGGTCAAGAGCGAAATTCATCCTTTGGGTCAAAATTCACCCTTCTTTCATTTACAATCTCTTCTAAGGCAATCTCTAAGCTCAATCCACCTTGATCACTGACTTGGCTCAACACAATCTTGGAGGAAACATGATATTTTGTGAATTTCGCTCTGGACCCTTTGGAAAGGTCAGGAGCGAAATTCATGTCGTAGGCTTGATTCTTCATCTCTTTCACTTCAATTCATCTTGCAAGGCTAGATAATATCATTCCAACCTTAATCATACCCTAGGAATTAAAACCCTGACTTCACACAAGGAGGAAATAGGTAGTTTGAAGAATTTCGCTCTGGACCCTTTGGAAGGGTCAGAAGCGAAATTCAATTTTTACTTGTTTATCTTCATTCAACTCCACTTCCTTTACTTTGTTTCCTCTAGACTTCCTCTTTTGAATCCATTTCTCAACTTGGCAACATTTTCTTGATCCTCAAAAGCCTTGAAAAGGAAAATTCGCTCAAAATCCTAGCCAGGGACAGGACCTATCTAGAATTTTGCTTTGGACCCTTTGGAAGGGTCAAGAGCGAAATTCTTGATTTAGCTCAAAATTCTCATTTTTGGTGATCAAAAATCATTCAAAGGCAATCCAAAGAGCTTTTCTCACCTTGGTCTAGGCCTGACTTCACACAAAATTTGGAGAAAAAGATGGTTTTAGGGTTTTTCGCTCTGGACCCTTTGGAAGGGTCAGGAGCAAAAATCTTGTTTCAAACTTGATTTCTCCATTCTTTCATCCTTAATCAACTTCAAAAGGCAAGGACACACTTCTTCATACCCATCCAAGCTATAAAAACCCAAAGCTTGACTTGACCTGCAAGGAAAAAGGCTGATTGTAGAAATTTCGCTCTGGACCCTTTGGAAGGGTCAAGAGCGAAAATCTTAGTTTAGCTCAATTCCCTCAAATTCAATGATTTCTTAGCAACTTAAAGTCATTCCTAGGGACCTCTCCCATCTCAATTCATCTTGATCCATACTTGCCCTGGCATAAAATTGGGAAAAATGGTGGTTTTAGTGAAATTTCGCCCTGGACCCTTTGGAAGGGTCAGGAGCGAATTTCCTTTTTTAGGACAAAATCTCCACCTTTTATTGGTTTTAAACATTTCCTAAGGCAAGTACATGCCCATATTCCTTCCAACATGTCTTGGATACTAAAATTTTGATCAAACAAGGAAGGAAATGAGGTCTAGGTAGATTTTCGCTTTGGACCCTTTGGAAGGGTCAGGAGTGAAAATCATGTTCTGGGCTTGATTGTTCATCTTTCAAACTCCTATCTTCTTTGGGAGGCAAACATACATCACTCTCCTTGCCTCTACACCAAGATCCTGACCTTATCTAAGGAGAAAATGAGTGTTTTCAAGAATTTCACTCTGGACCCTTTGGAAGGGTGAGGAGCGAAATTCATGATTAAGCTAAGATTCTTCATCTCCTCCATCTTTAATCACTCCCTTAAGGTACAAAACATGTCTAACACTTCCATACTTGCCTTAGAAACTAAGAATTTGGTCTTAACAAGGGAGAAATTGAGGTTTAAGGGGATTTTCGCTCTGGACCCTTTGGAAGGGTCAGGAGCGAAATCCCTATTCTTGGCTAGTTTCTCACCTTCTTTCATCTCATTCTCCTTCAAACTTGATCAATTCAACTTCCTCCTATCGCAATCAAGACAATCCACCATCCAACTGGCACCAGGCAAGGTTAAACTAGGTCTTAAGGCCAAAAAGAAGGCTAAATGGAGGATTTCGCTCTGGACCCACCCTTTGGAAGGGTCAGGAGCGAAATTCTCCTCCCAGGTTGATTTTCATCATTTCAAAGTCTTAAACCTCCTCTCCAAGGCAAACATGCATGAAAACCTTCTCAACTATGCCTCAAAAGTCAACAATTTTGGTCATATCAAAGAGCAAAGTGGAGGAAAAGTGGATTTCGCTCTGGACCCTTTGGAAGGGTCAAGAGCAAAATCCATGTCTTGGGTCATAATCTTCATCCTTTAATGCTTTCAATCACTTCTTAGGAAAGAACATATCAAAACCTTCACCACATGTCTAAGGAACAAGACTTTTAGTGCAACCCAGGAGAAAAAAAAGGTGTCTTCTTGGAATTTCGCTCTGGACCCTTTGGAAGGGTCAGGAGCGAAATTCGTGTTTTGGGTTGATTTCACACCTCTTTCCTACTCAGCTCACTTCAAACTTGGTCAATTCAATTTCTCCTTACCATCCTTATGTCTACTTGTCATTTACTTAGCTTGAAACAAGGTCTTTTCAATGCCTTCGGCAAAAACAGAGGGCTAGATGAGGATTTCGCCCTGGACCCTTTGGAAGGGTCAAGAGCGAATTTCCTCCTCCAGGCATAATTTCCATCATCTTGTCGCTTCAAACTTTCTTCCTAAGGCAAATATGCATCCTAGTCCTCCACATCATGCAATAGAAGTTTCAAACTTGGTCCAGACAAGGGGCAGAGCAGAGGAATATGAATTTCGCCCTGGACCCTTTGGAAGGGTCAGGAGCGAATTTCATGGTTTTGGCTCATTTTATACCTCAAACCTCCTTTTCTTGTCTAGGATATAACTTTCCAATACTTCTTCAATCATCATCAAGTGAATTGGCTCATCAATTCCTGAAATCGCCTCCTGAATCTCCCCCAGGCCACTGACTCTACTTAATCGACTCTGACCTGGAGGAAAACAAGACTCTGACCTACCCTAACCTGAGACCTTTCATCTCTTTCGCCTAATCTATCCATCTTTATTTTCTCGAAAGGTAAAACCCTTCTAAGGCAACCCTAGGGCTCAAGGCAAACAACAAACAACTTCCTAAAACCACGCTTCACTCATCTTTGAAGGAAACCCTATTCTACCCAGCCCAGGCGACCACTCACTCACTCAAAACACATAGCAAGCAAAGAAAAAACCTAGCTAAGGGAAAGCAAAACCCAAGAAAAAGAGGGGGTCCCCATCCTAATGGAGCGATGTGTGAAATGGTCACAACACAAACCAAAAGATATTGGAGAGGATCAGGACATCCACAACCATTACTATAAAGACCAACCCTATTTTTATTTTGAAGTATGTGTATGCAAGTTTATGAACTAATGAAGTATGCTTGCTGATTGAAACTTTTGGATTGCATTCAAGATAGGAAACCAAACAATAGCATGATACTTGCAACATATCATAGAAAATTAAGTGCTGATAACACAGACTTTATTCAAAATTAAGTGCATTACAAATCAGATATCAATGAACAGAATTCTGAAAATCAGACATAACAATTTGTTAGCAGACCTGAAATAGTCTCCCAAACATGAATAACACTAAACAATCAGTCCAGCACCAACTAGGCATCCAAGGATGTCAAGTGCAAAGTCTAGAAATTCTATTTATGTCTCCAAACAGCTCCAAATCTGCTCCAACAATCTCTGATTGCAATCAGACATTAGAACTCCAACACCAACCTTATTTTCAACACCCAGAAATGCAAATTTAGTACTTCCTTCAAAACCCACACACTAGCAAGGAAGAATGGTGTAAGGTAAAGGGACGATTTGACTAGATAATTCAGTTCTTCACCAAATCTGCCAAATGAATACTCAGATTGGGGTGCCTAGCTATGAGGAACACTGAGAAATGACACCCAGAATGATTGCTATCAATCTCATAGAGATTTGAGTCAAAAGGTAATATCCAGTATAACTGAAAAAACACTCCCAGCACTCAGAAATTTCACACCAGCACATCGAAAAGACTTAAACTAATCAAAACTCAGACCACACTCCAAATAAGCACAAACCATTCCAAAATCATAAAACCCATATCAGAAAACTGAGAATATCTTTGTCTTATTTAAACCCAAAATCACCCACAAAGCCAAAATCACTGTCAGTTTTAAACCAAGTACACCAGCCAGCTAGGGTGGGTCTCTCACTACCAAAATCAATAAACAAGAAGAAAGTTTTCATCCTCAACCAGCAAAAGAACTCCTTGAGCTCATTCCAGTAGCATTTCATTAAATTGTCAAATAATCTATATCCAAATGAGAGCTCAAACTCATATGTATAAAGTGAAAGAAAAGTTAGGGCAACTCACATTTGAATTTGAATTTTAGTTAGTTACCCTCACATTTCACTTTATGAAATAAAATGAAATTACCCCAAATGGGTCAACCACCGTTTTTGAGCTCACATTGAAACTTAAAGAAAAAAACAATTTATATCTCCTTTAAACTCGGCATCACTTTTGGAGGCAATAAATAGTCTTTAAAAATATTAAAATAGCTCCATAATTTGGCATTCCCTTTGTGAAGTCTATTCTAATTTCTTGCCTTGAAAAACAACTTAAAGTCACTACTTTACTAGGCGATGATCAAGGGGGTCTCTTATGAACCCATTAACTTTATAATAGAATTAAGAATCAATATTCAACTTGTCAACCTTAGAAATCACCAAGGCATAAAACTGGAAAGCATTGCACTCTAAAGTCTAAACTAAGAGGAGATAGAAGCCAAGACCTAGTGTTAAAAATATAACTTAATAAAAACAGCCATAACTATCCAAAGCCTAAAACTGAAGATACTGCATGTTAAAGCTGGGAGGAGACCAAAGCTAAGACCAGCTACCAAAAATAGTGGCTACTATAAATAATAACTGCTAAAAATAATAATTTAGCCAAAACTGCCAACTAACCAATCAATGTCCAAACTGATACTTACTAAAAATAGTAAGTCCCGGACAAATTGTCTGAAATCACTCCAGAATGTGTCGTTCATCTCCATTAATTCGTCTAAACACACTGGTGACATTGAAATACCCCTTTGATCCTGTTTACACCGACGTAGAAAGCCAACACCAATTGCACTACAAGAGAACTATAAAGTGAAGGGACTTATCTGCAACCAAACAAAAAGCATCAAACTAAAAAATCTACTATTTGCCAAGGAATACTTTCAAGAGTGGCCATACTATCAATTCTCCAATATCTGCTTAAAATATCTCTCTGGTCCATTTGTAAAAAAACAAATGGAATCACAAGATGGCTGGTAAGGAATAGATTAGCATTATCAATTCTGAAATTTACACCCTTACCCCTCCAAAAATCAGTCCAACCATCCCCAATAAACTCCATCAACTTTTGTTGAGAATCCTAAGCATGGATACCCAACCAAGAATAGTTTCCAATGGATCATAGAAAAGTAAACAACATAACTCCCAAGTGCCATCCAAATCAAAATACACATCATGGAATTTTGTGACTTATTTGTTAATCCCTTGTAGCATATCCATGAAAGCATCTACAACTAAAGTGCAAGGAGCAAATGTTGTCTTCAAAACCAATCCCAAAGAAAGATTAGTATGATATATAACATCACTCAATCCAAAGGATGGATTGTCAAGTATGTAGATGTCATATTTATGTCCTTTCTCCAAAGCTACATAAGAAACAAGCTGGAAACTATATTTCCTTGCTGCTGTTCTAAAATTTTCAGCAAGCTCAAGAACAAGGTTTGGAAACCTTTCAAAATATGAAATGTAGAAGTCCCCAAGAATCAATATATCCCATGAAGAAACTGCATCTCCAATTACATATGTAAGGCATGCATTCTTATTCATTAACTCAAACAATGTATGAAATGTCCCACTTGTTGACCAACTCCAAAACTCAAGACAAAACCTCATGCAAGAATGAAGCAACTCAAAGTGAATACAACAGGGAAATAACTCTCAGCTGAAATCATTCAAGAAACTGCATCTCCAACTACATATGAATGTATTCCTATCCATCAACTCGAACAATGTATGAAATGTCCCACTTGTTGACCAACTTCAAAACTCAAGACCAAACCTCATGCAAGAATGAAGCAACTCAAAGTGAATACAACAAGGAAATAACTCTCAACTGAAATCATTATTTTGCATACCCAGGTTACCTTCCCGTTCCTCGTATAGTAAGCAATGATGATGCCTCCTAGTTTCATATCACTCCAAATGCAATCTTCATCTATCTCCCTTTTTGCACATTACATACTTGGTGGTCTCCCAAAGGGGTAACCAATCACCTCATACTGTGAACTAAGATCAACATCAAGCTACAGATCACATTCACACTCATGTCCTAAATCATATCCTAGATCCCATACCTTGCTATTTTCACCAATTGCAATGCTAAAACTAGGAGTAGTTCCATCATCTAGCTCAAAAAGTGGTTGTCATATGTCATCTCAATACCCATCTCAAACAATGGGTTATCATCATATTAATGAAGACCAAGAATTGACTCTTTCAATTATGATATGATAAATACCAAAATCAGACCCTATGTCATACCTGTCAGCAGTAACAAGAGGCTGTCCCAAGTCTTTCGTGCCTCTCTATTATCAGCTTAATGAAGATGCTCAATAATAGGATGTGGACCAACAATCTCATAAAGAAACAGCTCTGAGCAATGATAAACCAAATTTGTCATCAAGAATAAAATCAATACCATCAATGCCATCCCCCATGCAAGCATTGTGCTCTAAACTCAGAGCATCATCACGACAAAAGGAAATTCATCCCATGTAGGATCCTCATCATACTTAGGTGCCAACACACCTGGATCCCATGTGTTGAAGAGCTGATTGCTTAGTTTAGAAAATATATGTTCATTGTGCCCCTCATGAGTGGTTGATTTTCTAAATAAGTCATTTTCCAACTCATTAGTACTGAAATTATATCGAGCATCACTCTCCCTAGATTTGGTTTGGATGTTAAACCCAAAATCATCTGAATGTTCTTTGATGGAATGTGAAAAGAACCCATCACCAATAGCTGATTTAAAGTCACCAATGTTGGTGTTGGAAATAAGCCACACCCGGACCGACGATGGACTGGTCCAAGAGGGGCCAGTAGCTCAGTGGTAGAGCACTCCAGCAGCGTATGGAAGGTCCTAGGTTCGAGTCCTAGCTGGTCCATGTCTCAACATGGTATCAAAGCCAGGTCCAGGCTAGGAGCCCCAAGCACATGAGAGGTGTGGCTTAAGGGGGGGTGTTGGTGTTGGAAATAAGCCACACCTGGACCGACGATGGACTGGTCCAAGAGGGGCCAGTAGCTCAGTGGTAGAGCACTCCAGTAGCGTATGGAAGGTCCTCGGTTCGAGTCCTAGCTGGTCCATGTCTCAACAACCAAGCCCTTCATCTAAAAGAACATTACTGAACTAATCAAAAGAAACAGCATGGAAGTCATTAGTCATATTAGCATCACCAAATAATTGGATCCAATGCTGCTGTTATATCCTTTTCTTTTTGTGCAACCTCAACCACAGTAGTTGTATGCATGTCCAAAGAGTCATCATGAAGCTCTGTCACAAAGTCATGTGTCAAGGCACCTTCTCCATCCAAATGATTTGCTATGAACTTCCCATGTTTGGGTTTTGTCACTGTCTTAAGATTCCCTTTAATGTTTGGGTCCTTAATTAGCTTATACAATTCTTGCATTAACTCAAATATAGAATTCTTAGCTGTAGACACCTTTCCAGCTCTAAATCACAACACAGGCTGACAGGTTTCGCTAACTCTGATACCACTGCAAAAAACCACCCCTAATTTTTTTTTAAAGTATGTGTATGCAAGTTTATGAGCCAATGAAGTATGTTTGCTGATTGAAACTTTCAGATTGCATTCAAGATAGGAAATGTAATGTCCCCTTTTTAGCAGACATGGAATTTTGGATGATTAGCCTATCATTCCTGACCCTCGTAGGCTAATGAGGATGGTTAGAGGGTCTTATGAAGATTGTTTCATCTCCAACATTCAAAGATTTATGGATTTGGCCTTTGTTCGATATCATTTGGACTCTGTTTGCCATACTTACTATTTATAGTAAGTCAGAAGTAATAGAGATGGACCCTGTCTGTTTTTAGGAAGTGTATCTGGTCACATGGGGAATTATGAGGAGAGACTCCTATTTCAGACGGCATAATAAAATGTTGTGTATTTAGGGAGATACTAATATTTTTGTGGCCAGAATAATATTAAATCATTAAATGATTAATAATAAAGTTATAAATTAACTTTATAATAAATCACTTAAGTGAGGGTCTTGGCATCATGAAGATTGGGACCAAATATTAATTAATGTGAGAGCTCATTTTCCAAAGTTTGGAGGCCATTATTATTTATTGAAAAGTTATATCAATTTTAATGTTATTAAATGCTTTTATGGGCAAATTCGAACTTGATGAAGATATAAAAGGGCTTCATGGAGAGAAAACAAGGAATTCTTTGGCATTTTTAAAAATAACTTCTTTCTAAGAGCATTGAGACCAGGGTTTTTGCATTTCAGCTTGATTAGCCATTGGAGAACGGACAATCTTCAGTGTGCGACCATTTGAGAGAGTGAAATATCTTCTGAATTTGGTCTACAAGAGGGCTTCACATCAGGAGTCCATTTGGAGCTTACAGGTGAAAAATCAACATAGGGTTTTGAAGCAATTTGAAGGTATATCTATTGCAGACCTATGTTTTTATCATTGGCAGCCATTATCAATCAGATACCAAGCTTTATTTGCTGATACAGTGCACGTGAACAGTGCGCTACAGTAGTTCGAATTCTATAGAAGGGAATTTAGAAAGGTGAACAGCTATATATATTTGACAAGGGCTTTGCATATGAGGAGAATCAAACCAATATATCAAGGCAGCCATTGAAATTCCAGGTTTTCTATCTATGGTCATTGTATTAGATAATCATTACTTCATTGCATCATTTGCTATTATGATTATATCATGAAATACTTGGAGGTTGCATATGTTTAATGGAGATATAAGTTGCATATTCCACATTCATGGTAACATTCAACATTGATCAGCCACTTAGCTTTCATGCCAACTGTTTGCTTAAATGCCTAATGGCTGTAGGTATACATTGGGATGCATGACAAGTGTTTGTCTTAATGTCAACTAGCTGTACTAGTTAATTTCAGTCATTACATGTGTGTGTAAAGGTCTAAAACAGCTAGCATATCATTTCTCTAACAACCTTGCATTGTTAGAAGCTTTCTATAACTTCATTTGCAGCCTACAAACCCAAAGAAGACAACTAAAAAAATTCATAACAGCGGCTTCAAACATTGTATGCCAAGTGTTTGACAATATTCCTTGGAGTTCAAATAAGCGAAACAGGGTCAGATTAGCCAAGGGATACTACAGGAAACCAAGCATAAAGCATGATACTTGCAACATATCATAGAAAATTAAGTGTTGATAACACAGACTTTATTCAACTTCATAGAACTTGTTCAAGCATTACAAATCAGATATTAATGAACAGTATTATGAAAAACAGACTTCACAATTTATTAACAGACCTGAAATAGTCTCCCAAACATGAAGAATAACACTCAAAAATCAGTCCAGCACCAACCAGGCATCCAAGGATGTCAAGTGCAAATTCTGGAAATGATATTCATGTCTCCAAACAGCTCCAAATCTGCTCCAATAATCTCTGATTGCAATCAGCAATAAAAACTCAAACACCAACCTTCTTCTCAACGCCCAGAAATGCAGATTTAGTACTTCCTTCAATACCCACATGCTAGCAAGGAAGAATGGCACCTAGTAAAGGGGCGATTTGACTAGATAATTCAGTTCTTCACCAAATCTGCCAAATGAATATTCAGATTGGGCCGACCCAGCTATGAGGAACACTCAGAAATGATACCTAGAATGATTGCTATCAACCTCATAGAGATCTGAGTCAAAAGGTGATATCTAGTATCATTGAAAAAGGACTCTAGCACTCAGAAATTTCAAACCAGCACACTGAAAAGACTTCTAAACTCATCAAAACTTAGACCACACTCCAAATAAGCATAAACCACCCCAAGATCATAAAACCCATATCAGAAAATAGAGAATATTTTCATCTTATTCAAACCCAAAATCACCCACAAAGCCAAAATCACTGTCAATTCAAACCAAGTACACCAACCAGCTAGGGTGGGTCTCTCATCACCAAAACTAGTAAACAAGAAGAGGGTTTTTGTCCTCAACCAGCAAATGAAATCCTTGAGCTCATTCCAGTAGCATTTCATCAAATTGTCAAATCATCAATATCCAAATCAGAGCTCAAACTCATTTATAAAGTGAGGGAGAAATTCAGGTAACTCACATTTGAATTTGAATTAGTTTCCCTCCCATTTCACTTTATGAAATAAAATGAAATTACCCCAAATGGGTCAACCACCTTTTTTGAGCTCACAATAAAACTTTAAAAAAAAACACTTTATCTCTCCTTTAACCTTGGCGTCACTTTTGGAGGCAATAAATAGTCTTTTAAAAATTTAAAATAGCTCCATAGCTTGGCGTCCCCTTTATGAAGTCTATTATTGCCTTTAAAATTCACTTGAAGTCACCACTTTACTCGGCAATGATCGAGGGGGTCTCTTATGAACCCATTACCCTCACTTAAGTCATAAAATCAAATATCAACTTGCCATCTTAGAAATCACCAAGGCACAGAACTAGAAAGCATTGCACTCTGAACTGAGACAAGATAGAACCCAAAACCCACTGCTAAAAATAGTCATAACTATCCAAACCCCAAAACTGAAGATACTGCATGTTGAAGCTAGGAGGAGACCAAAGCTAAGACCAGTTGCCAAAAATAGTGGTTCCTATAAATAGTAACTGCAAAAATAGTAAGTTAGTCGGAACTCCCAACTAACGGAATGGTACCCAAACTAACACTTACTAAAAATGGTAAGTCCTACACGAGTTGTTTGAAATCACTCAAGAAAGTATCGTTCATCCCCATTAATCCATCTGAACACACTGGCGACATCGAAATACCTCTCTAATCCTACTGACACCAACCTAGAAAGCCAACACTAGTTGCACTACAAGAGAACCAGAAAATGGAGACATTACAATTACAACAATGATGAATCCCAGCATGGTACAAGAATTAGAGGCACAAACAATAGAGATAGTGGGCTCCACTCATGATGCAAGAATTCACAACAAATCAACTTCATCAAGCTCCAACCAAATGTAGTCATATAAATTTTCCATTCCATTCAACATGGGGAGATGTAGATATTCACAAAATTTTGGTCACAATCTTGATTGTTGCAATTTTAGGGTCCAAAGCACATACTCCACATGACTTAGTGGATTGTTGCTCGAAGATGTAATGTCCCCTTCCCAGCTCAAGATTGTTAAATGGATCTTTAGCCTATTCTGAAAACCCATAGGCTAATCAGAGACTAAATTAGGGTTTCCATCTTCCGAGTGGATTTCAAAAGGGTGTTTGCAGGAGTTTGGAAGTTTGCCTCCAGGGTTTTTCTTGGTTTCTCGAGAGCTTCAAAGTGGTATGACATGCATTTCCATCAAAGGAGATTTCTTACCGGGTGGATTTTGGAGGGGTGTTTGCAGAAGTTTGGAAGTTTGCCTTCTAGGTTTTTCTGGGTATCTCAAGAGCTTCAAAGTGGTATGACATGCATTCCCATCAGAGGAGATTTCTAAACTTACTATTTTTAGTAAATTTTGATGGCTACCCAGATTGTGCTTAAAAGGTGTTTGGAGTCACTTACTATTTTTAGCAAGTACTAGTTTTAGCAGTACAATACAACACCTGGTTTCTATTTCTAGCAGTCCAGGTTTAAGGGGTGGTTCATTCGAATCTCTTGGAGTCCATTTTTGGAAGATAATATCTAAAAAGATTTTATAATTCCAAGTTGCTTTTTGACCCCCACACCTAGGCTCAATGACTTTAAGTTGTTTTTAAAAGATGTTCTCATGTAGTCCTCCAAGATGGGAATTATTAATAACTTTTATTAAGTTATTGGTGCACATGAAAAGGGAGATAAAATAAAGTTAATACTTTTAATCCCACATGGCCTGGAAAAGAGAGTCAATTCCTTGAGAAAAGCTATAAAAGCAAGTTTGAAAGGCTCATTTGGGTATGCTATTATTTTGATAACGAAGTGCTACTAAAATATTTTCAGAGACTCTTGCTTCGAGGTTGTGTGCCTCCTAGCTGTTAATGATAATATAGCTATGGTCGGATTCCTCCAGGCCAACATAGACTACATAAATGTCTAATTGGCCTATTGGCCTTGGACATTTATATATACCGATTTATTAAATATAAAAGATACAATTAAAATGCCGACTAAGCAAATTCAATTTGCTTATGTTAATAATCATTTAATTATTGAGGCCGACTTGGAAGTCCGCCACCCCTTGCTTTAGATCGCATTGTTTTGGGAATGTGTCATCCCTTGGTGAAGGGGCACCTCCAATAGATATAAAGGAAGAACAAACCTTCCTCTCTTGGCATCGAACCAATATACATACAGCAGACCGATTCATTCCTTCAATAGATAATATTCCTCCTTCAGAAGATCGTATTCACATATCAACAAATCGAACATATATATAAGTCAAACTGAAGATTATATACCATACTTTGGCAGTTCAGATAACCTACAGCAGTTCGGACTGCATACACTGCAATCTAGGGTGAATCGATTTAATCATATAGCTTCAAAGTGTGAAGCAATTTTGTAAAGACATCTTGCTATCTTGTCTAATATAACAAAAGACATTTGTTGCTGGGTTTTTTACCTTCAAGTTGGAAGGTTTTCCCAGGGTATATGCTGAACAATTGTGTTTGAATTATCTTACATCTGAATTTTATAATTTGATCATTAAATTTAACACTAGCTTCTTCCAGTTTCGAGTTTGAAAGATAACTCTAGCTGATTGTGATGCAGCTTCATCTAGAGGTTGCCAAGGTATTCCAATGGAGATTTCAGTTTTAAGTGGATTTGATGTTTCTAGTTGGTGTGTGAGTGGTGTTTGTTTTTGAAGTGTAAATACCCTAGTTGCTGATTCAAGTTTGTATTCATGCTGTCTGGAGGTTTGGTCCAATTTTTGTGGGTACTGGCTCATTCTTTTCCAAAGATTTGGCACTCCTATGACCAAGGTTTCATGATTTTTGATGAGGACATTGATTTTTTTAGCTGGTCGTACCTTTTAGCTGGTCGTGCCATCTTGCCTGGGCTGCATTGGGATTCGTGCCATCTCCATAGTTGCTGGTTGGAACTTGGGATTGGATGGAGGTTGGACACCTAGCCTTTATGGTGTTTTTGCTTTCAGTTTGAGCTATTTCGAAGAAGAATCGAGGGAGATATAATCATTTGAAGTTTTCTTGGATTGCTCGTTGAAAAAATCAGTTTGCAGTGCAGCTGTTGCATATCAGATTGGGTATCGTTGTTCTAAACTCCTGTTTATCAGCATTGAGTTTGGATTTGTTTCTCTAACTTCTTTAATCATAGTAGCAGCGTTTTCTCATGATGCTTCAATGTTAGCCTTATTGTAATTCGCTGATTTAGTAGTACTAAACAGCATTCTTTAATTTTCAGATTTTGAAGTTAATATTTTTACCCATTGAACAAGTGGAAGTGGTTGGTTCATCACCAATTTCTTATTTCATTACTTTCCAGCATTTATTATTAGCACTCCCGCTGAATAAGTGGTTGAGTTTAGTTTTTGTTTTGCCCACTCAGAAGCAGAAGTGGCTGGTTACACCGCCAAGTCTTGCTTTCAATAAGCCTTCAGTTAATCTTTGTAATCCCCACTGAATAAGTGGAAGTGGCTGGTCATACCGCCAAATGTAGTGCTCTTTCCATGGGAGGATAATGTTATATCTTATCCTCCCACTGCACAAGTGGTCGATATGGTTTACTTTGCTTATTGCTAATGTTAATGGGTGCTAGTGATGTGTTCAAAAACAAAAAAAAATAAGGGGACTATTTCAAAAAAAGAGGTGGCAAATGTGAAGGCGGTTGTGGAAAACCGAAAGAAATATTGACGCAACTATGGATGCACCATACTATCAAATGGGTAGACAAATGGAAGAAACTACATGCTCATCAACTTTCCAACAACTTCAGACAATGAGATGGTGTTTTTAACGTCCACCATCACCTCAAACAAAGTCAAAAATGTCAAGAATCTAAGTCTGCTAGAGGAGAATGTATTATAAGTTGGTATAGAAAAGATAACCCAAGTTGTGACATATAATGCATATTGCATATATTAATTGGATACTTGATGAGAGGTAACAAACACCTTTTGGATACCTTGAACTACACAGTGCCTTCATCTTTTGTTGGAGGGTATAGACAAATTGATTGGATGAATTCCATGATAAAAGATGCCAAGAAAATAACCATATATATCTAGATTCTACAATCACACCTAGGGTTCATAAAAAATCACACCAAGGAGAAGGAGCTTGTGTGAGTGACTGCCACACAGTTTGCAACTAATATCCTCACCCAGCAAAGTATTTATAGTTTATTGGCACTTTGAAGCAAATGATTGTAAGCCTATAGGTGGATTCTTCTTATTTGAAGAAGGTGGATGGAGAAAGGGTCATAAATAGAGACTTTAGTGATGATTTTGCGAAGAGCAATAATGAAATTGTTGAGATAGCTTCAACTTTCCATTTAGATTTTAAATTGTATGCTTTAATTTAACTTTTTCTCAATTCTAATCAATAGATATTGTGCATTTTTTTTATTTTTTTTTAAATTGGCTTGGTTGGAGAATGACAAAAAATAATGAACAATATTTTAAATTTTTAATAATATTTAGTACATACTGAGGCATTCTACAATGATAGCACAGCATGAGGCATTATGTCATGATTGTGTACATAAAAACTAAAACACAAGGGACGTTTTTTTTAAAAGCAAAAACTACAGAATAACTAAAAAAAAAAAAAAATTTAAAATCACAAATGAGTCTTAAGTAAAATAAAATAACATAAATCAAGACTACTATCTCTTAGCATTTTTTAGATGATGTATTTAATAAGAACATTTGTGAGAGGACCAGTTATAATGATGGGTGGTGTAATGTCAAAAATTGCATACCTTGCAATTATTGCATTAAGTTTTGAGCTCACTTTAGTCTCCATCCCCCATAGCATGTTCTCAGATTATTTTAGCCCAGCACTAGCCTTTTCCTTCACCAATTTGCTGATTTATACATCACATTCTAATATTTCCTAGCAATCAAAAGAAGAAGAGACTTTGAGATGGAGCTTCATGGAGGAACTGATACCGTAGTATCTCATATTCAAAAAGAAAGGAAAGGAAGATACTGCTATCACAAAAGTTCGCACCCTTGCTAAGCTATCAACTCAGCAACCTTGTGAAACATGGAAACAACCCCGAAGTGTGGGACCTTGCGCAAGGGGGTTGAATCTCCGGAGAAGATCGGCTTCCGTCTCAATCCAGGTGCAGGTGCTGAACCAACTCAACACTTCAAAACTAACTCCTAGGCCTATCCTAAAAAATTGCAGAGGTAAAGGGAAGAGAGAAATGCTTAAAACAAAAGGAGGTGATGCATCAAGAAGAGATTGTTTCTCTCCCTACCTGAAATGACACAAAGAATCAATTGAAACACCCACGAGATGCACAAACTTCAGTTGTATGAGTGACCCCGATGCATGTATGGAGATTAGAATTTGTTGAATGTCAAGAGGGGAGAAGGCTTCCCACAAGTCACACTCAGAAATAAATTTAACACAGCATATATGAGAGAAGAACCACAAAACATACACCTATGATGAAGGTAAGAAACATACACAGCATACATAAGTTGAAAGAAGGCAAGAATGGTGGTTTTAATTAATTATAAGGCCAATGGCCAACTTACAATTGCAAAATACAGAATAATACAAGAGAAGTGGGAGAGCATAGAATAGCTCAAGCCAGCAGCGAGAAAACCCTTTACAATGAGGCTTAACAGCCTTTATATAGAAAAAAGGTTACAAGAGTGATCATGACCCCTACATGTCATTCTGGGAGTGCAGGGAAGTGCATGCACTTGACTTCTGTGCATGCAAGCAACCTAGCCATACCCACAAAAGGCAACCCTGAGAAGGGTGGATTGACTGACCTTCCCACGTCAGAGTATGCAGACATGACATAAGTCACTACAACAAGCATGGCCCCGTACGTCTCCTAATGGAAATCCTGCTAAAAACATTAAATGCACCCTTGTGGCTCCACAAAAGAAGGTGCATAAGTCACCAAAGTTGTCGGAGCATTTAAAGCTTTGAGTGTTGATCACACCATCCGGAAGTGTTGTCAACCGAAAGAAGTTTGGAAGACTTCGGAGACCTGGGTCACCGAAGTTGGAGGAACTTCGGAGATCTGGGTCACCGAAGTTGGGAAGACTTAGGAACTTGGGAACTTGGGGGTTTCGGAGTTCCGGGGTTGAAGACTTAGAAACTTGGGAACCTAGGGGTTCCGGAGTTCCGGGGTTGATGTGATGTCCCCTTCTAGCTAGAGACATCACTCTAGCTTGTGATTAGCCTATCAGAGACCCTCGTAGGCTAGTAGGATTGGATAGAGGGTCACCTTGGCGTGGAGATCTTCCGAGGATAGAGCAGAGTACACTTCTGGGTTGCCAGAGTTTGTTTATGATGAGTTTTGCTTTGAGTTTGGCTTGGCTAGGCTACTTTTAGCAGTTGGAGATGGACCCCTGCTATTTTTAGCAGACATCACGGTCATATGGGTGGTCAACTAGTGAGCTCCAGTTTCAGACGGCATAGCTAAATTCAAAATATTCGTGGAGTTAGACAAGTTTGAATGACTTAGCATTTATTATTAAGTGATTTAATAATAAAGTTATAAAGTGACTTTATATTATAATCACTTAACTTGAGGGTCAACTCATCATTAGACGGGGACATGTTTTTAATTAAATTATCTGAGCCAGACTATTGAAATATTAAAATTAAATGCCCATTTAATGATTAAAATCGTTTTGACACCCAAAGTGAAATTAAATGAAATTACAAGCAAAATTGTAATTAAGAGGATTAGGGTACGACTTGCAAAAAGGATATATAGCGTTGAGTTTGGAAAGAAGAGGATGGGTATTATATTTTGACATTGTGAAATTGAAAGGGTTTTGCTTTGGAGACTACGGTTTTCAGCCACCATTGGAGGACGTAGTTGCTTCAATGTTCACCATCTGAGCTAATGAAATATTCAGTGATATTTGGTTTCAGGAAGACTTCATTCAGAGGTCTTGTTTGCATCTAATTGCACAAAATTGAAGAATAAATTCACGAGAAATTATTGCAGATTTATTGAAGAAATTTTGGTGATTAACAAGTACGGTACGGATTGCTACAGTGCCACCATACGGACTGCTACAGTGCCGCGTGAACAGTAATTTTTTTCAAAAAAATTAAAATTTGCAATTTGCAGATTTTTTTCAACTATTGGGACAGCAAAAATCAGGTTTTTTATCTTACATTGTAATGAATTTGTTTTCCAGGCATATTGGCCATAAAACAGAACAAACATTCCCTTGATAGTCTCGTAAATTAATTCCAGCAGTAATATTATTGTTTCAGTATTATTTTAAGCATAGGAGTTTATTTCAGTATTGTATCATTGCTCATTATTACCAAAAAAACACAAAAAAATCCATAAACATTCAAAAACCAAAACAAATTCAAATCTACTGCATTCAAAAGAAACAGTCAGCAGAGGAGAGCCAAGTTGGGTTCTTACATTGGTATCAGAGCTAAATCCTGCCATCCTGAGGGTTTAGCAATCACATGCAGCCGCCTGAGGTTGGCTCTCACAGATATTACACTCGCAGGCGAGCTTTGTTTGACAGGGAACAAGAATTTGACAAGCAGCCGGCACCATGGGTGACAGGCAAGGGGGTAGCCCACCCAAAGGCGATAGGAATGAGGAGCAAGAAACAAGGGAATTTTTCAGAGCAATGGCTACAAGATAGCAGCAAATGGCTCAGGCCTTGTAGGCACTCACCACCATGATTGAGCGCATGAACCCACAAGACAGACAGAATCAGGAGCAAGGGGATAACAGGAGTGCAGTGGGATCACCTAGAGCTCATAGGACTAATTCCAGGATAGCAGACAGGCCTACACGTTCTACCTTCATTAGAGATGAGCCTGAGGTAGCACCTACAGGAGAACCAGGAGAGGAGATGTTCGCAAATATCCTCATGGCTGCGAATGACGAATGGGATTTATTAACTCCACAGGGGCGAGAGAGGATGACATTCGAGAGGTTTGTTAATCAGAGGAGAGAGCATTACAGGTCACTCAAACAGGATAGGAGGCCTAGAGGTCAAAATAGTGAGCTGAATAGGGTTACAGGCAAGCTTACTATGCCTACATTTGATGGGAGTGGTAAGATGACAGCTCAAGCTTGGATTCATAAGCTTGACACATTTTTGGCACTGAGGCCAATGACAGAGATTGAAGCTATCAAATACGCCACTTTGCATTTGGAGGGAGTAGCACATGATTGGTGGTACCATGGTATGGTAACACTTCAGCATAATCAGGTGACAGAGTACCAAGGCTTCGTGGATAGGTTGGTTGAAAGATTTGACAAGAAAGATCCAGAGGTTTACTTCCGAGACTTAGCACAGCTGAAACAAATAGGCAACTTGGAGTATTTCATTGGTGAATTTCAGCGGTTGGCAGTCATGGTGCCAAACATTTCAGAGCGTAGATTGATAGTTCTTTTCATTGAGGGCCTATCCAAACCACTGAGAGGTTGGATAAAGGCATTTGATCCTATTTCTTTACAGGAAGCTATGAAAAAGGCAAGAAGTATGGAACATGCAGTCCCAACAAACAAATTTCAGTCCAAAGGAGCATCTTCTAGTAAGGATAACAAACCATTTTATAAAAAACCAGAGAGGACTGATTTTAAAAATGATTCTAAAGATAAAACTCCAGCACCTTTTGACAGGGAAACATTAAATGAATTGAGGAAGAAAAAATTATGTTTCTACTATAAGGGACCCTATGATGCAAACCATGATTGTCCTCTTAGACCAAAGAGCAAAGCTAACAGAGTTATGTGGGCATACTATGAGGAATCAAAATCAGATAACTCAGACCAGCAGTCTGATATAGAGGAAATAGATGGTGAAAAAGAGGAAGACAAGGCTGAAAACTTGTCTAAAATGGAGTCCAAGGATGGGGAAGGAGATGAGCAACTTAGGGAAGCTCGTCTCACAAGTATTAGGCAGGAAGGGTCATCCCGGATGAGAGGAGTGCTTGCTGGACAGCGAGTCATAACTTTGGTTGATACACGTGCCACTCATAATTTCATTGATGCTAGGATGGTGGAGAAGCGTGGCATACAAACAGAGGAGTTTGGGAGAATTAGAGTGAGGGTAGCTGATGGCTATGTCCTCAAATGTGATCGTAAGATCACTGGACTCCCATTGAAAGTTAATAATTATGACTTTAAGGCAGATTTCTATGTTGTGCCTATGGGAGATACAGATATAGTCCTTGGGATGAGTTGGTTGCATGATATTGGGGAGTTCACTCTTAACCTCAAGGAGATGGAGATGAGGTTTAAAGTGAATGGGAAGACACATATTCTTAAGGCAATCAGGGACAGTGATCTCAGGATGGTTTCTTTCCAGAGGATGGCTAGATTGATTCGACATGATCAGGTAGAGTGGGCAGCAGAGTGCATGTTGATGCCATCACAGGAGGGACAGCAGAAGATTGAATATCCTCCTGATATTCAGGAGCTTAGAGTTAAACACTCTAAGGTGTTCAGTGACATTCCACCAGGTAGACCACCAGACAAGGGTATTGAGCACATCATTGAGTTAGAGGAGGGGGCTAAACCCATCATGATTACACCTTACAGGCATCCGAAGAGGTTGACGGATGAAATTGAGAAAACCGTAAAGGAGTTACTTGCTATGGGCCACATTAGACCAAGTAAGTCTCCTTTCGCTTCTTCAGTGGTCTTAGTGAAGAAGAAGGATGGGACATTGAGGATGTGCATTGATTACAAGGTGCTTAATAGGAAGACAATTAAAAACAGGTACCCCATTCCTAGGATCGATGAGTTGATAGATGAGCTTCATGGAGCTTGCTTCTTCTCGAAGATAGATTTGAGATCAGGTTATCACCAGATCAGAGTTAGAGAGCAGGACATTGAGAAGACAGCCTTTAGATGTCATTGTGGCCATTTTGAGTTTGTAGTTATGCCATTTGGGCTAACTAACGCACCTGCTACTTTTCAGGCAACAATGAATCGGGTTTTCCATCCTCAGTTGAGGAAATTTGTACTTGTCTTCTTTGATGATATCTTGGTGTACAGTAGATCTTGGGAGGAGCACTTGGTTCACCTTGACACGGTGTTGGATATATTGGGCAGAGAGTCCTTGTATGCAAAGGAGTCGAAGTGTGATTTGGGCATGACAGAGTTGTTGTACTTGGGTCACATCATCAGTGCAGAGGGCGTACGCATGGATCCTGAAAAGATTTGTGCCATTGTGGAGTGGCCTTCACCGATGAACCTTACACAGTTGAGGGGCTTTCTGGGATTATGTGGTTTCTACAGGAGGTTTGTGGATGGATATTCTAGGCATGCAGCACCCTTGACAGATTTGATGAGAAAGGGAGCTTTCTTGTGGACTCCTAAGGCACAGGAGTGTTTTGAGA
The DNA here is from genome assembly GCF_030272615.1 of Cryptomeria japonica. Taxonomy (NCBI): domain Eukaryota; kingdom Viridiplantae; phylum Streptophyta; class Pinopsida; order Cupressales; family Cupressaceae; genus Cryptomeria; species Cryptomeria japonica. The sequence goes on along the minus strand of NC_081411.1, from coordinate 331,879,879 downwards.
AGTTTAAGGAGTTGATGACTTCTTGTCCAGTGTTAGCATTACCAGATTTCAGCAAACCTTTTGAGCTACACTGTGATGCTTCCGGAGAGGGCATTGGAGCGGTGCTTATGCAGGAGAAGCACCCTATTGCTTATGAGAGCAGGAAATTGAGAGGGCCAGAGCGGAGCTTCAGCATATATGATAAGGAGATGTTAGCCATTATGCATGCTTTGACTAAATTCAAGCAATATTTGGTAGGTAGCAAATTTTGTATCAAAACCGACCATAATAGCCTAAAATACTTTTTGGGGCAGCGAGATCTCAATGATAGGCAGCAGAAGTGGGTGAGCAAGTTACAGTCCTATGACTTTGACATTACATATTTTAAGGGGACACAGAATGTAGTTGCTGATGCCTTATCACGTAGGCCCCATTTGAGCTTATTGACAGACATATCGGAGGATTGGAGACACTTGATCCTTGCAGAGTATGCAAAGGATACTTGGGCAGCTGGATTCATAGATGGGACTATTCAGGACAGCAGATACACCCTTGTGAATGAGCTCATCATTTACAAAGGGCGAATATTTTTGGTTCCAGGATCAACAGTGAGGAGTATGGTTCTGAAATCTTTTCATGATTCACCTATGGCAGGACATCCTGGTTTCTACAAGACATATCGGCAGATTAGAGAGCGCTTCACATGGAAAGGGCTCAAAGAAGAGGTACTTCAGTATGTTAGGGAGTGTCCCACCTGCCAGCAGAATAAGCAAGAACACTCCTATCCAGCCGGTTTACTTCAGCCACTTCCAATTCCTGATAGGAAGTGGGAGTGTTTGTCTATGGACTTCATCACAGGACTGCCTAGAGCCCAAGGCAGGGACTGCATATATGTGGTTGTGGATCGCCTTACGAAGTTTCCACACTTCTTTCCAATCACTGCTACATACACTGCTACACAGGTGGCAGAGTTGTTCTTCAAGGAGATATTCAGATTACATAGATTACCTCGGAGCATTGTGAGTGACAGGGACAGCAGGTTTATGAGTCACTTTTGGCAGGAGCTATTCAAGTTGTGTGCGACAGAGCTCACTCCGAGTACTAGCTACCACCCTCAGACAGATGGTCAGACGGAGATAGTGAACAAATGGGTGGAGGGATATCTCAAAAATTATATAGCAGGGCAACAGAAGGCATGGGTAAAGTGGATTTATCTCTGTGAGTATTGCTACAATACCACTTATCACATGTCTATTCAGATGTCACCCTTTATGGCCCTGTATGGGTATGAGGCACCCAATTTTATGGATCTGCTTTTGAGTGACAGTAGAGTGCCTAGTGCAGGTGATTTGTTACAGGAGAGTCAAGACATTGTTAAGACTCTCAAGGATAATATAACTAAGGCACAGAATCAGCAGAAGCAGTATGCAAATCAGAAGAGGACTGAGCGGACTTTTGAGGTTGGAGATATGGTGTATCTTATGTTGCAGCCTTACCGTCAATCCACTCTCAAGAAGAGTGGTGTCGAGAAACTTAAGCCACGATACTATGGTCCGTTTAGGATTATCAGGAAAGTGGGAGAGGTGGCTTATGAGTTAGATTTGCCGGCGGAGAGCAAGGTGCACAACGTTTTTCATGTGTCACGCCTCAAGAAGGCGCTAGGACATCATATTGTGCCTTCTACAGTACTACCACCCCTGGATGATGAGGGAAAACTTGTTTTGATACGGGAGGCTATCATTGATTTCAGAGAAAGGAACTTGAGGAGACGTACCATCCGGGAATATTTGGTGAAGTGGAAGGATTTGCCAGTAGAGGATGCTACTTGGGAGAGCGAAGAGATTTTACAGCATCCAAAGTTGAGATTGCTTGAGGACAAGCAATTTCAAGGAGGGCGGACTGTGATGTCCCCTTCTAGCTAGAGACATCACTCTAGCTTGTGATTAGCCTATCAAAGACCCTCGTAGGCTAGTAGGATTGGATAGAGGGTCACCTTGGCGTGGAGATCTTCCGAGGACAGAGCAGAGTACACTTCTGGGTTGCCAGAGTTTGTTTATGATGAGTTTTGCTTTGAGTTTGGCTTGGCCAGGCTATTTTTAGCCGTTGGAGATGGACCCCTGCTATTTTTAGCAGACATCACGGTCATATGGGTGGTCAACTAGTGAGCTCCAGTTTCAGACATGTTGTGACGTTTTCACACATCGCCCCATTGCAAATGGGAACCCTTGCTTTTTTGCTTTTTAGGGTTTGTCTTTTTAGGTTTTTTAGGGTTTTGTCAGTTAGCCTTTGCATTTTGAGTGTCACCAAGGGGATCACATGGATAGCAAGTCCGGCTTGAGTGATGTCTTGATCCTGAAATTTGACTAAGTCTGGAATGTCCTGAAATTTGGCTAAGTCTGAAGTCCTGATCCTGAAATTTGGCTAAGTCTGAAAGTCCTGATCCTGAAATTTGGCTAAGTCTGGAATGTCCTAATCCTGAATTTGACTTAAGTCTGGAAACTGAAAAACCTCAAAAAACTAGATTTTGCAATATAACTCCTGGAGGTCTGAAACCACTCTCAAACATCCTGAAAGTATATATGGAATATAACTTAAAGTATAAGATCTCTTATACTTAAATGTTATATTCCATAAAAATTATCCTGATAGAGAGTTCAAAAAGTCAAATTTCGCTCTTGTCCTTCACTGAGGATCCAGAGCGAATTTCGCTCCTGTCCCTCTCCAAGGGACCAAGGCGAATCGCTCCTGTCCCTCACCAAGGGTCCAGAGCGAAAAGGCTTAGTGGAGTCATTCTTGACCTTGTTTGGACAAATTGAGACATCAAAGGCATGGTGAAGGACAAAATGAGCATGATAGAGCATCAAGACTTGATCAAAGACAATGAAATGATGGAGTTTTTGTCTAGAAAGGTAAAAGCGCTCCTGTCCCTCTCTGAAGGACCAGAGCGATTTTATTCATATACACATTTTTAGACCTTGTTTGGACTCGAACTCTTATTCATGGCGTGTAACAAGATGATATCTTCCTTAGCCAAGAAAATTTGAGATGAAAATTGTAGGGATTTGGCCTTGAGGACAAAAATCGCTCCTGTCCCTCACTGAAGGACCGGAGCTTGAATTTCAAATTTGCACTGTTCTTGCAGGATCAAGACAATTTTATGATTTGAAGAGGGCAAGGGAAGTATGTTTTATCCGTTGAATATAACTTAAGTACACTTCAATGAAGAAAATCGGCCTAAGTAACAAGTTCGCTTCTGTCCCTCTCCAAGGGACCAAGGTGATTGGCTAGGGCGCTCCTGTCCCTCTCCAAGGGACCAGAGCGATTTTCCCTCAAGACAAGTTTTGGGCAAGAGAAAAACAAGTTTCGCGTTTGAGGTGGGTGAAGGAAGACGCAATCGATCCGTTGAAGATAATTTTCAAAGCTAGCAAAACACAAGTGAGCTTATAAATGCAAAATCGCTCCTGTCCCTCTCCCAGGGACCAGGGCGAAAAACACATTAGCTAACCTTCCTCTCCAAATTCGGACGAATCCAAGTCAAGACGCAAGGTCAAAATGATGTTTAAAAGGTTTCACGGAGGAATGAAGTAACAAAGGCCATCAAGTTGATGAAAAATGGCTAGGGCGCTCCTGTCCCTCACCAAGGGACCTGAGCGAAATTTTCAAAATACTTAATTACCTAGCATTGTGAAATACTATTTCTTGCTTCCAGGATTCAAGATGAAAGGGGGAATGATATTCTACGTCTAGAAAGTGATTCAAGGTTGATACGATTAAGAATTTGTGCAATAAACTAAAAGGCGCTCCTGTCCTTCAGTCAAGGACCAAGGCGATATTCATTAAAACAATCACTTCTTTCCAAAAACCACGTCAAGGCAAAGTTAAAGCAAAGCCAAAAGGCCTTTCAAAGGACGATGAACAAGGAATTGCCCCAAAAGTCAACAATTTCAAGCTCAAATGCAAAATTCGCTCCTGTCCTTCACTGGAGGACCAGGGCGAAAAACCTTGGGAGAGCTCATTTAGCCTCGAGAAAGCGAATTGGACATGCATGAAGCAAACAATAAAGATCATTGCCTACCTCACAACTCGATTTGGCAATTAAAGAGACAAAGACCAAAGGCAAAAGGTAAGATTCGCTCCTGTCCCTCACCAAGGGACCAGGGCAAAAATCTCCAGAATATCAAGTTTGCCTTGCCAAGGACAAGTTAAGCATGTATGGGATGGATGGATGAAATCATCACTTCCCTTGCAACATGAATTGGCGATTAAAGAGACAAGGATCAAGGATAAAAGACAAGTTCGCTCCTGTCCCTCACCAAGGGACCAGGGCGAAAGTACTTTAAGGCACACTCCTTCCACAAAAGGAACGAATTAAGCTCAAGGTTCCCAATTAAAATGCTATTTTGGACGTCCAAGATGGGACTTTGAACGTGAAAAACAAGAAATACAAGGTTAAAATGCATGGGCGCTCCTGTCCCTCTCCAAGGGACCAAAGCGATGAGGTTGATATTCATTATTCTTCCCATGCTTGGACGCCAATATCCTTCAAATTGCATTAAATTGCCAAATTCGCTAAAAAACTTGAAATATTTTGATTAAATTGACATTTAATAAGTGCGCTGGGCATTAAATAATTAATTTAAGCCTTTAAAAAATCGAAATTATTAATTACAAAGGCATTTAAATCTAATTATTATTAAATTAAATTTAAAAATGGAGCGCTTGGGGATACTATTTTAATGTTTTACAAAAGTCGGCCTCTCCTTTTATTTAAATTTTGTTTATTATTGGCCTTATTTCCAAAAGTCGGCCTATGGGAGATTACAATGGTGAGCGCCTATATAAGAGAGGTATTTTGAAGCATTTTAAACCATCATTTAATCATTCATTCATATGCGATTTGGAGAGGCAATAAAGGAGTGCGAAATCTGGTCCAAGAAGGAGTTAGAGAGTTGAAAAATAGTTGGAAGCAGTTAGTAGATAGAGGGTAGTTAGAAGGTGATAGAATAGCAATTAGAGTAGAGTAGAGAGAGAAGGCAAAGATTGTTGCCAAGGTGTTGTTGTAAAAGACTTGTAACTTCATTGAAGAAATGGTGAAATTTATGGGTCGATTCGACAATTTGCATGGTCTTTATACTTCTCATATTTGATTTCATGGTATTAGGAGTGGAAGAAATATGCTTGATTGATGGTGAAATTCCCATATCCATACTACTAGCAGTTTGTTGATTGCAGACTTGCCTTGTGTAGTCAACTGGAATCGTTCAGCTTAAGCTTAACTTCAATTGTCGCTTCTTCATTGATATGCATCAACCTGATGGTGTCTATGCCTGCAGTGATGATTTGAACATCATAAAGCTTCCCTTCGAAGATCGCACTAGCCTTGTGGAGATGGTCCTGCGATGTCAAAACAAGACCTAGTTAGAGTTTCATCAAAGATCATTCATTGCTCTTACATTCTTAGTATTAGGATTAGATTCTTTCCTCACCTTCATCTTTTTTCCATTTTTTCAAATCAAAGCTAGTGAGAGTCTATGTTCCAGCAATATTCAAAGCAGATCAGAAGTTCAATCATCAAATGTAAGTCCCCTTGTGATTCCAGCAAATCACATCATACCACAGAGAGCTTATCCACACGTAGAGACCCTACATACAAGAACCTTGAAGTCATCCTGATTGATCTTTTTTCGCGATATCTTCAGCAATCAGAGGCTTTACTCAAGAGAGGATAAGGTACCTTTAGGTATTTTATTCTGTGTTTGATAGTGTACAAAATACACGTCAACAAGACGGCATAGCTAAATTCAAAATATTCGTGGAGTTAGACAAGTTTGAATGACTTAGCATTTATTATTAAGTGATTTAATAATAAAGTTATAAAGTGACTTTATATTATAATCACTTAACTTGAGGGTCAACTCATCATTAGACGGGGCCATGTTTTTAATTAAATTATCTGAGCCAGACTATTGAAATATTAAAATTAAATGCCCATTTAATGATTAAAATCGTTTTGACACCCAAAGTGAAATTAAATGAAATTACAAGCAAAATTGTAATTAAGAGGATTAGGGTACGACTTGCAAAAAGGATATATAGCGTTGAGTTTGGAAAGAAGAGAACGGGTATTATATTTTGACATTGTGAAATTGAAAGGGTTTTGCTCTGGAGACTAGGGTTTTCAGCCACCATTGGAGGGCGTAGTTGCTTCAATGTTCACCATCTGAGCTGATGAAATATTCAGTGATATTTGGTTTCAGGAAGACTTCATTCAGAGGTCTTGTTTGCATCTAATTGTGCAAAATTGAAGAATAAATTCACGAGAAATTATTGCAGATTTATTGAAGAAATTTTAGTGATTAACAAGTACGGTACGGATTGCTACAGTACCGCCATACGGACTGCTACAGTGCTGCATGAACAGTACCGCGTGAATAGTGCCGCCATATGGACTGCTACAGTACCGCGTGAACAGTAATTTTTTTCAAAAAAATTAAAATTTGCAGTTTGCAGATTTTTTTCAACTATTGGGACAACAAAAATCAGGTTTTTTATCTTACATTGTAATGAATTTGTTTTCCAGGCATATTGGCCATAAAACAGAACAAACATTCCCTTGATAGTCTCGTAAATTAATTCCAGTAGTAATATTATTGTTTCAGTATTATTTTAAGCATAGGAGTTTATTTCAGTATTGTATCATTGCTCATTATTACCAAAAAAACACAAAAAAATCCATAAACATTCAAAAACCAAAACAAATTCAAATCTACTACATTCAAAAGAAATAGTCAGCAAAGGAGAGCCAAGTTGGGTTCTTACATTTCCGGAGTTCCGGGGTTGAAGACTTAGAAACTTAGGAACCTAGGGGTTCCGGAGTTCCGAGGTTGAAGACTTAGGAACTTGGGAACCTGGGGGCTTCCGAAGTTCCGGGTTAGAAAAACTAGGAAATTGGGAACCTAGGGGTTCCGGAGTTCCGGGGTTGAAGACTTAGGAACTTGGGAACCTGGGGGTTCTGGAGTTCTGGGGTTGAAGAACTAGGAACTTGGGAAGCCAGGGGTTCTGGAGTTCAGGGGTAGAAGAACTAGGAACTTGGGAACTTGGGGGTTCCGGAGTTCCGGGGTTGAAGAATAAAGAACTTGGGAACTTGGGGGTTCCGGAGTTCTGGGGTTGAGGACTTAGGAACTTGGGAACCTGGGGGTTCCGGAGTTCCAGGGTTGAAGACTTAGGAACTTGGGAACCTGAGGGTTTCGGAGTTCCAAGGTAGAAGAATAAGGAACTTTGGAACTTGGAGGTTCCGAAGTTCCGGGGTTGAAAACTTAGGAACTTGGGAACCTGAGGGTTCCGGAGTTCCGAGGTAGAAGAATAAGAAACTTGGGAACCTGGGGGTTCCGGAGTAGAAGAACTAGGAACTTGGGAACTTGGGGGTTCCGGAATTCCAGGGTTGAGGAAGAGAAGACTTAGGAACTTCCTTCTGACAAGACAACACTTCACACTTCATAATTCCATTGCTTTTCTCCTTGATCAACTGGGGCAGCATTGGTCCATGGAACATATCTTTGATCAGTTCTCACCGATGGACCAAGGGTGTCATAAAATGACAACATTTTTGACAACTTCTACGGGATGCTTGCCTACTAAGCATGAAGTCCAGAAGCCTTAAGCATCCATTGGGCACTGAGTCATTGAAAAGACCCAAAACATGTGTGTGCCATCACTTGGAGGAAAACTGAAAACTAGAGCGCACACCCTCTTAAGGAGAATGCGGCATGTGCATAAGCACTTATGAAAGCAAAACAACTTCTAGTCTAACATTTACATAGTTATTAACACCCTCTTCAGAAGCAGGGCTTGAGATGTATCCCATTCACTGGGATTGGAAGAACTTCGCCATCAAGCCTGGAGAGATGAAACGCATTGGCCTCCTTGCAACTAGTGATGACATATGGACCACTCCAAATAGCATCAAATTTGGAGTGTCGCCCAGCTTTGGCTCTGTCTGCATCCCACTTGAGAACTAGATCTCCCTCTTTGAAGACCCTATTAGTAGCCTTTTTGTCAAAAACCTTCTTGACCTACTCTTGATGAGACTTAAGTGTATGCATAGCCTGACTTCTAACCTCCTCTAGCTCCATCAGCTCAACTAGCCTTACTGTCATGGCATCATTCTCTATTAATTCCAGTTGATGTGCTAGTTCAAGAGAGGGTAACTCTAGGGAAGTTAGGAGCCTTGCTTCTTTCCCATATACCAGCATGAAAGGGGAGTTACCGATCGCCCTCTTGGGTGTGATCATGTCAGCCCATAAGGTTGTCCTCAACTTAGTATGCCATGCCCTCTGATTGTCTTCAATCGTCCTTTTAATTATCCTGATGAGGTTCTTGCTTGAAGATTCAACTAAGCCATTACCCTGAGGGTAATAGTTGGATGACATCTTCAAGTATACTCCATGCTTAACTGCCCAAGAACTGATTTGGGTTTTGTTGTGACATATTCACACATCGCCCCATTGCAAATGGGGACCCCTACTTTTTTTTTGCTTTCTGGGGTTTGTTTCTAGGTCTTTTAGGGTTTTGTCTGTTAGCCTTTGCATTCTGAGTGTTGCCAGAGGGAACACTAAGATAGCAGGCTCTACTTGAGCTAGGGGGAGTCAGCAAGTGCTCCAGGTTAGGGTTTCTTTGAAAGTCTTCCTTACGACAAAGTTTTGCTCTTGTTGCTAATTGTGTCTTGTTTGAGTTTCAGGAGGTCAATGAAGCTTGGTGAGTGAATATCATCTTTGAAGATCTGAGTTAGGTCAAATTGGTGAGTGATGAAGTCTGGAATGTCATCCTAATCTTCAAATGACCTAAAATTTGGCTAAGTCTGGAATGTCATCTTGATCCTGAAATTTGACTAAGTCTGGAAAATTGAAGAATCCTCCATAAACTAGATTTTGCATTATAGCTCCTGGAGGTCTGAAACCACTCTCAAACATCCTGACAGTATATATGGAATATAATTGTCACTTATACTTAAATATTTATTCCATATATGAATCCTGACGAAGAGACCAAAATGTCAAATTTCGCTCCTGACCCTTCCAAAGGGTCCAGAGCGAAATTCTTAGAAGGCACCTTTTTCTTCCTAATTTGCACTGAAAGTCTTGTTCCTTGGACATGGTGGAGGTAGATTGATATGCTCTTGCCTTAGGAAGTGATTGAAAGCATTGAAAAGTGAGGATTTTCTCCAAGATTGTGAATTTCGCTCCTGACCCTTCCAAAGGGTCCAAAGCAAAATTCTTCATAAGCCTCATTTGCTTCCTTGTTTAGACTACCAACCTTGTTCCTTGGGCAAATTTGGAAGGAAAATGATGGGTCTTTGCATTTTGTAGTAATGGAATGTGAGAGAATGGAGGATATTTGACCAAGACAAGAATTTCTCTCCTGACCCTTCCAAAGGGTCCAGAGCGAAATTCATATAAGACCCTTTTTTCTTCACAAAACCTTGAAGTGAATGCTAACTTGGATTGGAGGATGATCAGGAGAGGCCTAATAAGTTATATCCAAGCCAAAGAAGGAAGGAAAAAGGTGAAAATGAGCCTAAAATGAGAATTTCGCTCCTAACCCTTCCAAAGGGTCTAGAGCGAAATTCACTTTTCCTCTATTTTACTCTTTGATATGGCCAAGTTTTGGATTTTTGAGGCATGGTTGGGGAGGCTTTGATGCATATTTGCCTTTGAGAAGAGGTTTGAGGCGATGAAGTTGTAGAAATCAACCCAAAAGGAGAATTTCACTCCTGACCCTTCCAAAGGGTCCAAAGCGAATTTCAATTTCGCTCCTGACCCTTCCAAAGGGTCCAAAGCGAAATTCCCTATAGGTCCTGTCCTTGGCCTAGGTCCAGAGTGAAATCCTCAGTTTGACCCCTATCTTGCCTAAAATGATGAAAACGACCTTGTTTTGAGCTAAAAGGATGGCAGATGGATTTGATTATTGTGAGGAGAAGTGAGTTTGATCAAGCTTGAAGGCAAAGAGAAGCAATGGAGTGTGAAATCAACCTTAGTCAAGAAGTTCGCTCTTGACCCTTCCAAAGGGTCCAGAGTGAAATTCCAAGAAGACACCCATTTCTTCCTTGTTTGGACCAAGATCTTAGTCCCTTGGGCGTATTTGGAAGTAAATCAACATGTTTTTGCCTTAGGAAGTGAATGAGGGCAAAGGGAATGAAGAATCAAGCCTAAATCTTGAATTTCGCTCCTGACCCTTCCAAAGGGTCTAGAGCGAAATTCTTGCAAACACCTATTTTTCCCTTGGAGAAGGTCAAATCCTTGGTTTTTATGGCGTGGATGGAAGTGAGATGATGTGTCCTTGCCTTGTGAGGTGGTTTGGAGTTGAAGGAATGAAGAGTCAAGCCTAGAACATGAATTTCGCTCCTGACCCTTAAATTCCCCAAATCTCTCTTTTCCTTCCATTTTGTGTCAAGCCAAGTGTGGATCAGAGTGGATTGAACTTGGAGAGACCCTTAGACATACTTTTGAATGGCTTGTGGCCACCAATGATCAAGATTTTGAGCTAGACCAAAGATTTCGCTCCTGACCCTTCCAAAGGGTCCAGAGCGAAAACCTAAATAGGTCCTGTCCCTGGCCATGATTTTTAGCGAATTTCTCCTAGCAAGCCATGTTGAGGTCAAACAAAGTGTTGCAAGCATGACAGAAGGATCCAAAGGGAGAGTCAAGGTAGAACAAAGTGAGAAGAATGGAGCTAAGTAAGAGAAAACAAGCAAAGGAAGAATTTCGCTCCTGACCCTTCCAAAGGGTCTAGAGCGAAATTCCTCAAACCACCTATTTTCTCCTTGTGTGAAGCCAAAACATTGATTCCTATTGCGTGGTTGAAGGTGGAGAAATGTATTTTTGCCTTGTAAGATGAATTGAAGTGAAGGAAATGAAGGATCAAGTCTAAAACTTGAATTTCGCTCCTGACCCTTCCAAAGGGTCCAGAGCGAAATTCTCAATTCCACCTAATTCGCTCATGATGAAGGTCAAGTTGTGAATTCCTAAGCTTTGGTGTAGAGAAGGCTAGCATGTGCTTGTCTTAGGGGGCATTTTGGAGTAGAAAAATGATAGAATTTGAGCCTAATCAAGAATTTCGCTCCGGGCCCTTCCAAAGGGTCCAGAGCGAAATCCTTAAAAACTCTATTTTGCTCCAATTTTGCATCAAACCTAGTGTTGATTGAGATTAAGGGCATCCTTAGGCATGCATCTAGGCAAGCATGGTCACAAAGTGCGAAGAATTTAGGCCATGAATGCAAATTTCGCTCCTGACCCTTCCAAAGGGTCCAGAGCGAAATTCTTATAGGGCTTTGTTGTGACGTTTTCACACATCGCCCCATTGCAAATGGGGACCCCTGTTTTTTTGCTTTCTAGGGTTTGTTTTTAGGTTTTTCAAGGTTTTGTCAGTTAGCCTTTGCATTTTGAGTGTCGCCAAGGGGATCAATAGGATAGCAGGTCCTGCTGGAGTGAAGTCCTGATCCTGAAATTTGGCTAAGTCTGAAAGTCCTGATCTTGAAATTTGGCTAAGTTTGAAAGTCCTGATCCTGAAATTTGACTAAGTCTGAAAACTGAAAATCCTCCAAAAACTAGATTTTGCAATATAACTCCTGGAGGTCTGAAACCACTCTCAAACATCCTGAAAGTATATATGGAATATAACTTAAAGTATAAGATAGAATCTTATACTTAAATGTTATATTCCATAAAATTATCCTGACGGAGAGTTCAAAAAGTCAAATTTCGCTCCTGACCCTTGCTGAGGATCCAGAGCGAATTTCGCTCCTGACCCTCTCAGGAGGTCCAAAGCGAATCTCGCTCCTGACCCTTCTTGAGGGTCCAGGGCGAAAATCAATCTAGGACTCATTTCTTGCCTTATTTGACCAAGTGTTGACTTGCAAGGCATTTTGAAAGGAAAATTGGAAATATTTGTAAACTTTGAAATGATGAATTTTTTCCAAGATTAGAAATTTCGCTCCTGACCCTTGCTGAGGGTCCAAAGCGAAATTCATTATAGACATCATATGCCAACTCGCTTGAATTTGAAACCTTGTTCCTGGCCTTGGAAATGATCTTACCTTGCCCTGTGAAGTGGTTTGAAACTAAAAGATTGAGCAATTTAGCCTAGATTGTAAATTTCGCTCCTGACCCTTGCTAAGGGTCCAGGGCGAAAATGTTGTTCAAGTTTATTTCTCGCTAATTTTGGCTAACTTGTTTTGTGCAGGGTTTCCCGGAGAGAAGATTGGACGTTACTGGATGCATTTGAAAGTTTGAAAGTTTGAAAAATGGTGAATTTTGGGCAACAAATAGAAAATCGCTCCTAACCCTCTCTGAAGGCCCAGAGCGAAAATTTCAAAGGCACAATTTTCTTGCAAGGACAAAGTGATTTTATGATTGAAATGAATGAGGAAGGGTGTGTTTTGCCCGTTGAAGATAATTTGGAGGGCTAACAAAAGATGGATAAGCTTGAATTTGCAAAATCGCTCCTAAACCTCATTGAAGGCCCAGGGCGAAATTTGCAAAACCAACAACTTCCCTTCAAGATTGCGCTAAGGCAAGGTTGTGCTAAGGTGGAAAGGTCCTCCAAAACGTGATGAACAAGGATTTACCTCCAAAACTTGAGGATCCTAGCCTAAATTGCAAAAGTCGCTCCTGACCCTCACTGGAGGCCCAGAGCGAAAATCTTTGAAGCCCCTATTTTGCATTGCAAAAGCAAATCAAGCATGCATAGAACGAGTGAAGGAGATCATTTCTTACCCCACAAGGAGAATTGACAATTAAAAGTGCTAAACTTGAGCAAAAAATGAAAAATCACTCCTGACCCTGAGTGAAGGTCCAGGGCGAAATTGACAATTCCACCTATTTTCCTCATGAAAAAATGTCAAATTTGAAGTGCAATGCATCAACTAGATATCGATTTACCCTCCAAGAGATTTTCACGTCAAAATGTGAAATATTCAAGGCTAAAAATCAAAAGTCGCTCCTGACCCTCAAAGAGGGTCCAGGGCGAAATCCTCATGAAATCTCATTAAGCCTTGTTTTAAAAAATTAATATTCTCCAAATTGCATTAGGCCGCTAAAATTGCTAATTTGAAGGCATGTGGAAAATTAAGATTAAATTGACCTTAAATTTTGGCATTTAATAAATTAATTTTAAGCCTTAAAAAATCGAACTTCTATCTCGGAGGCATTTAAAATTAATTTTTATTAAATTAAAATTAAATATAGAGTGCACAAGGCCTTATTTTCACTTATTTCGCCAAGTCGGCCCCCCTTTTTGGGAAATTTATTTATTTTTAACCTTTTTTTGCCAAGTCGGCCTAGAGGGAGCAAATAGGTGAGCGCTCTATATATTGGAGGGGTTTGTTTCATACTTCAAATCATTCATTCATCCTTTTTCAATGGCAAAGTTGAAGTGCGAATTGGAGGAGCGAAATACTGGCTCGAGTGGAGCGAATTCCTACTAAGTGTTGAAGATCAAAGAGGGTGGAGTTTATTCTTTTCAAGCTAGAGGAGGCGCAATTTGTTCAAGAGAAGGCTATGATTTAAACTGTGCCTAGCGAAATTCATTTTTCTTGCATCATTTCTTAGAGTTTAATACTCAAGAGGAGGTATGGCGAAATCATCTTAACATCCTTGTTCAAGGTTTGATTTTTAGACATTTTTTTAGAGAAGTCTAAGTATTGCATAGTTAATTAGGAAATGATAACTCTAGATTTATCATGAAGTTTCCTAATTAAAATCTTAAATCTTCCTTTTAAGTCTAGATTTCTACACTTCAAGATATAATGCTTGAGAACTAATTTTGAAATGTTGTGTAGGTATCAAGATGGCTACTCCTAAGCCCGAAGGATCTACAAGTCGGCAGGTTCTCATCAAAGACGATCAAGCAAGGATAAGGGCGACCTCCTCCAGTCTAGCATTGACAAAGACGGCCTTCTCCGGCCAAGCATCATCAAGAATAACTTCTTCCAATCCAGCATTCGAAGGCGAGGTACATCAATCATCCTGCACATCAAAGACAAGTTCGTTGAAGAAGCAGATAGTTTCAGAAGAGTTAATTAAAGCTAGCTTCTCAGCAACATCAAATCGACATCAACCAAGTGTCAAACAAGGTGGCATCCTAGTCATCGCTCCTCCAGTCAGGTTGATCCACCTCAGCATGTCCAGATTCAATGTACCTAACTTATGGGAGGTGGCACAAACTTCGATGTACCTACCCCAACTATCCATTGGTTGAATTTCCCAAAGAAGACATGTGTCCAATTAATACAATTATTTCATTGGTCGAGCATTAAATGTTATGTAATGGTTGTAACAAACCCTAATTATGGTTTTCATTATTGAATCTTGGCCATTGATCTCAAATTGATCTTAGCCATTGAATTGTATTAAGGGCACTATATAAGCCCCGACTCTTCATTTTGTAAAGGCATATAGAGCAGTTAGAAAGCAGCTAGAAAGAGTTAGAAGGTAGGGAGTGAGTAGTTAGAATAGCGAATTAGTCTAGTAATTAGAGTAGAGTAGAGAGAGAAGGCAAAGATTGTTGCCAAGGTGTTGTTGTAAAAGACTTGTAAAACTTCATTGAAGAAATGGTGAAATTTATGGGTCGATTCGACAATTTGCATGGTCTGTATACTTCTCATATTTGATTTCATGTTATTAGATGAGTGGAAGAAATGTGCTTGATTGATGGTGAAATTCGTATATCCATACTACTAGCAGTTTGTTGATTGCAGACTTGCCTTGTGTAGTCAACTGGAATCATTCAGCTTAAGCTTAACTTCAATTGTTGCTTCTTCATTGATATGCATCAGCCTGATGGTGTCTATGCCTATAGTGATGATTTGAACATCATAAAGCTTTCCTTCGAAGATCGCACTAACCTTGTGGAGATGGTCCTGGGATGTCAAAACAAAACTTAGTTAGAATTTCATCAAAGATCATTCATTGCTCCTACATTCTTAGTGTTAGGATTAGATCCTTTCCTCGCCCTCATCTTTTTTCCTTTTTTTCAAATCAAAGTTAGTAAGACTTGTGATTCCAGCAAATCAGACGTTCAGTCATCAAGTGTAAGTCCCCTTGTGATTCAAGCAAATCACATCATACCACAGAGAGCTTATCCACACGTAGAGATCCTATAGCGAAGAACCTTGAAGTCACCCTGATTGATCCTTTTTTGCAATATCTTCAGCATTCAGAGGCTTTACTCAAGAGAGGATAAGGTACCTTTAGGTATTTTATTCTATGTTTGATAGTGTACAAAAAACACGTCAACAGGCTTGTCCCTAGGGAGAATCTTGAGCAAACTTATTTTAATGTCTTCTTGTTGATGATTTAAGGTAGGAAATGTTGTGTTAGAATGAATTCATTATGTGTCCTTAATCAACTTTTGGTTGGTTTTGCAAATGGAAGAAGACTAGGCCAAGGCAAGGACGACCTCTTCCAGTCCATCATCATCAAGGACGTTCCACATGCAAAAAGGGAGGACTCAAGGTGCTTTGAAGCGTTGGAAGACTAGGGGTGTTCAAGGAGTTCAAGTTAGCCTCAAGACCTCATTCTACCACAAGATGACAAAGAAAGGCTTTGCCAGCACTTCAAGGCGAGACATGCTACTAGAGAAAGAACACTTGATAGTGACGAAGCCTCATCAAGCACATGGAAGTCAAGGAGGTACATCATTCATCGCATCAAAAGACAAAAAAGAGATCAACCAAGACACAGACGTCAGACAAGGTGGCATCCCAATCATTTTTCCTCCAGTTGGATTGGTCCACCTCTGCAGGACTAGATTCAATGTACCTGACTCATCGAAGGCGGCACAAACTTCGGTGTACCTACCCCTGTTTCCTATTGGTTCTCATATATTGAATGTAATTTTCTCATTGGTTAAGAAAGTTTGTTATGACAAACCCTAATTAGGGTTTCTATCTTGTAATCCTAACCATTGATTCTAAGACAATCAGAGCCGTCTGTTTGTAAAGGGTTCTCTATATAAAGCCCTGGCTCCTCATTTAAGCGTTAATAGTTAATAGTCAGAGAATAGGAAATAGTTAGAGAGAATAGTCAATAATTAGTAGCATTTTAGAGTAGAGTAGAAAGAGAAGGCAAAGATTGTTGCCAAGAGATTGTTGCAAAAACATGTAAACTTCATTGAAGGAATGGTGAATTCTATGTGTCGATTCGACAATTTGCATGGTCTCTATACTTCTCAAATTTGATTTCATGTTATTAGGTGAATGGAAGAAATTTGTATGACCAATGGTGAAATTCGTATATCCATACTACTAGCAGTTTGTTGATTGCAGACTTGCCTTGCGTAGTCAACTGGAATCATTCAGCTTAAGCTTAACTTCAATTATCACTTCTTCATTGATATGCATCAACCTGACGGTGTCCATGCTTGTAGCGGTGATCTAAACATCATAAAGCTTTCCTCAGAAGATCGCACTAACCTTGTGGAGATGATCCTAGGATGTCAAAGCAAGACTTAGTTAGAATTTCATCAAAGATCATCCATTGCTCCTACATTCTTAGTGTTAGAATTAGATCCTTCTCCAACCCTTATCCTTTTTTCCTTTTTCAAAATCAAGGGCCAGTGAAATTCCACATTCCAATAATATCCAAAGCAAATCAGACGCTCAGGTCATCAAGTGTAAGTCCTCTTGTGATTCCAGCAAAATCACATCATACCGCGAGAAGCTTATCCACACGTAGAGAACCTATATATCAGAACCTTGGAGTTACTTCGACTGATCCTTCGGCGAGATCTTCAGTGGTCGGGAAACTTTGTTCAAGAGAGGATAAGGTACCTTTAGGTATTTTATTTTGTGTTTGGTCATGTACAAAAGACACATCAACAGGTTCCAACAAATGCCCTAGCATTGTCTGCTATGATGGTGGAGGGGACACTGAATCTTGTCATAATTCCATGAAGGAATTCCAACACTGAGGCCTCAGTGGCATCCCTCAATGCAACTGCCTCTGTCCACCTAGTGAAGTAATCTGTTGTGGCCAAGATCCACTTATGGCCAGCACTAGAAAGTGGATTCATCATGCCAATGAAGTCTAAACCCCATTGGACAAATGGTTGATTTGCTTGGATGGGATGAAGAGGTAGGGCAGCTAGTCTTTGCTTCCCAAAGAAGAGAGAACATTTCTTACAATTCTTCACCGATCCATGTGAGTCACTGAATAAGGATGGCCACTAATAACGAGCCCTCATTATTTTGATAGTCGTAGTCCTTGCAAAGAAGTGACCCCCTGAAGAGCCATCATGAAATTCCTCTAACAATCTGCTGACTTGGTTTTGCTTGATACATCTTAGTGAGACTCCATTAGAGTCTTTTCAAAAAAGAGTGCCATTCACTAAGACATAGGGAATGGACTGCAACCTGAAATGTCTTTTTTTGGTCTTGTCCAGACCTTGGGGGTATCTACCTTCCATTAAGAAGGTGGTCATGTCATTTACCCAACTGAATTGAGTGTTGTTGTCAGTTGGTTGATCCTCTTGTAACACAAGGGCGACCTTTGAAGTAGTCTCAGAAGATGAGACAAGTTGTTCACATAGGCCCCTGCCTCTTACAAGCTTGGTGATCTTGATGTTGATGTCATACTCCATGACCTTGGTTATCCACCCAACCCTCTTCTCACTGATGTCCTTGTTTAGAAGAAAATCTTTGACACTTGCATGCAGAACTAAGAGTTGGATCCTGTTGTTGGACAACATGTGTCTAAACTTTTTCAATGCCCTTACAACAGTGAGGACTTGCTTTTCTACATAACTATACTTAAGCTCATAGTCCTTTAGCCCCTCACTAAAGAAAGCAATAGGTTGCTCCAAATTATCATCGTTCGGCTGTGTTAGGATAGCTGAGATGTTGGATTCTTCTCCGAAGGTATAGAGGATAAAATCCCTTTCATAATTAGGATTGATAAGGGTAGGGGTCTGAGCAATTGCTTGTTTGATCTCTTCGAAACCGGCCCTTCCCTCCTTGGTCCAACTGAAAGCCAGGTTTTTCTTCAACATGGAAGTGGGGGGTTTTACCATGGTGGCAAGGTTGGGAATGAACCTCCTCACAAAGTTGATCCTACCAAGGAAACTTTGCAATCCTTTCTTGTGACTGGGGAGTGGAAGAGAAAAAATAGCCTCCACTCGCTCTGGATCAATAGTCAAACCCTCCTTGGATACAATGTGTCCTAGCAATCTTCCTTGATCAATAGCAAATACACAGTTGCTAGGGTTCAAGGACACGCCATACTCCCTACATTTTATGAACACCTGCTCAAGATGACCAAGATGGTTGGCTGCATGCTTCGAATAAACAGTTATGTCATCAAGGTATACAAGACAAACTTTGCTAATACACCCTTGAAAGCCATGTCCATTACTCTTTGGAAAGTGGCGCCTACATTGGTTAGCCCAAAGGGCATTTTACAATAAGCATAGGTACCCCACTTAGTAGTAAATGCAGTCTTGTATTGGTCTGATTCTTGGACCAAGATCTGATTGTAGCTTGAACACCCATCCAAGAATGAAAATCTTTCCGAGCCACTGACCTTTTGGAGAATCTGCTCCATAGAGCTAAGGGGGTAGTGATCCTTGAGGGAGGCTCTATTGAGATTCCTGAAGTCAACACATAGTCTGATTTCCCCATTCTTCTTCCTTACAGGGACGAGGTTGGCCACCCAGGAGGAGTGCTTGATAGGGAAGATGATATTGGCTTCTATGAGCTTGGTCAACTCCTTCCTCATTAGTGGCTCAATTGGGGTTTATTGGCCTTTGCTTTTGTCTAACTGGCTTTGCATCCGGGTTTAGCTCTATGGTATGCTGGGCTAAGCTAGGGTCAAAACCCTTCAAGTCTTCATAGGTCCAAGCAACTATGTCATCATACTTTTGGCAAAGCTCAACAAAGGCCTCTTGTTCGGTTGAGGAACACACCTTGCCCAAGTTCAAGGACCTACCCTCAGCAACAACAACTGGCTTGTAATCACCCCTCTTTGCAGCCAAGTTCATCCTCTTCTTCAACTGATCATCCGAGTTGAAAATGCCTTCCAAGGTAACTAGACCTTTAGGCAGCTTGTTGGAGTTGAGCTGCATGATTTGATCTCCATACTGGTCTTGCAGCTTAGACTGATTTTAGCAGAAAATTCTACTTCATTTTGCAAGAAGTTGACGATCTGTTGATCGCTTTCGAACACTTGCCGATTTACCTAATTGTCTGGGACAGCAGGCCTCACAACAAGCCTTATGTGTTGCTCCTTCTCATTTGCAACATGCACTGGTATGTCGAATTGAGCACCAACCGCTACAAGCCTATCTGCATGCTTGTTCTGACTTCTAGGAATGCTCTGGATATTGAAGGCCTCGAATCCTTCAATCAAATCCCAAACTCTGTGTTTGTATGATTTGAGTAGGTTGTTTTTTGCTACACTTTGGGCTCGGATGTAGTTAACAACCAATTCACTATCTCCAAATACTTGCAAAGATCTGATCTTTCTGCTTTGTGCAAGTTGGAGACCTTGGATCAAGGCTTCATACTCAGTGACATTGTTGGTGCAACCAAATTGAAGCCTAGAAGAGAAGAAATATTTCTCCTGCTTAGGAGAAACAAGCATCACACCAGCACCTGCACCATTCTTATTTTTTGAACCATCAAAAAACATGTTCCATAACCCCTCTGAGTCTCCTTGTGTCTTGATGAGGTTAGGGATAGGAGTATCCTCTTCATGGATACAATAGGTGCCAAGCCCAATCTCTTCGGTCTCAGCTAATGGATCAAACTAAAAAGCATTGGCACATTCGTCCAGCAAGCAATCAGGAAACTCTTGCAAAAGAGTGGCAGCTTCACGGACAGTACACTCCTCCCCCTCTTCATGCAAAGTGCAATTCATGTTCATAGGGTTGGGGGTGTAGGCCTCAATGTGGTTTTGGGCAATGGGTTCTGCCCTTATGGTGACCTTGGTACCATACCTTGTTCAAAATAGCATGTGGGACCAATCAGTAGACAGGTACCCACCTATCTTGGCGGTGAAGTCTCTAGATAGGCAGATGGCAAAGAAGGCAAGGAGGTCAATGACTGATACGTCTTGCAAGACAATGCAACCAGGGCATGCATGCAAGGTTAACTTCAATTTTTTTACCACCCCTATTGTCTTAATAGAAGTACCATCTAATTGGACCACCCCTTTGGTCACAAGTTCGTATTCTATGCCAAGAAGAATAGCTACCTTCTTAGGCATGACTGACCTACTAGCTCCTAAATCTATCATGCAGTTGTGAACCAAGTTATCTCCTATGATTAAGGAGAGATAGAAGGGGGGAGGCTTGCTGACCTTGCTTGAATCCTCTTCCTCCTTGGGTTGCACCAAACTGGTGGAGACTGCCTTTCCGTTGACTGTTGCCTCATCACCTGACTGATCAACGTCCTTCAATGCCTCTTTAAGCAAATCCCTTTGAGATGGGATTGAAAGGGCCTCCCACATAGTGACGTTGAGGTTGGCCCTCTTCATCTGATCAACTATGTTGAAAGGAACACCAGCTGACTTTAGAGGCCCCTTTGAGGCTACAAGGTCTACCTTTGCTCTTTGGACGACTTGGGCCTCCTCCTGCCTCCTGCCTCTTGCTCCCTTGCATGGTACTCTGGCTTGTATCATGGGCGGCTACATTGGGTGTTGGAGCTTGGGCTGATGTTGAAGGTGAGGCAGCATCCATGGCTCTCTTCTTTGACCTTGTATATTGCAGCATAGACTCACTAGAGCTATATCGTTGTTTAGAGCTCTAAGATAATACAAGAAGGCATGATTTGGAGATGGCTTCACTAGAGCAGGAATTCTATTCCATGTCTTATGGAATCTGAAATTGAATTCTCCCATGAACTCATGGGGTGCCCTCTTGATCGTAGTCAACTGCTCCACAAGTGATAGGTGGTCACTTTTGTCTTCGAAGTGGTTGCACAACCTCTCCCCCAATTCATCCCAATTGTGAATGGAGCTAGACGACAACCCTCTATACCACTGTAAAGCTTTGCCTTTCAAAGATGTGCCCTAAGAGTCTGACAGCAACATCATCCTGAGTGATATTATGGACGGAGCAGATGTTTGCAATGTCTTGAATGTGCTCAATTGGGGTAGTAGTTGTTTCACCAGTGAAGTATGGTATACTCTTCAATGCAGCCACTGGTATATCATTCCATTGAGTCAAAATAAGGGGACTCCCCCCATTGAAGGTAACAAAAACCTGATTTCTTGCCATGCGAAACAATGGTCTATTCATATGAGTGGTGAGAGACCTTGACAGTAATGGTCTTGTAAATGGAGGGGTAGAATGAGACCTGGGAGATGGAGTGTTTACAACCCTGACCTCCCTAACTGGTGATAATGAAGGTCTACCTCTCCGCCTTCTAGAGACTGAAGATGAGAGTCCTTTGAACTGGAAACTACCTCTAGAAGACGCCCTTGTATGAATTTTGGGCATAAAATCCAGAGCTGCAACAAGTCATGAGCAAGCAGACTGAACTGGTGAGCAGAGACTTTAGAACCAGGGGGTTCCGGGGTTGAGATGGCTTAGTGTCTTCGGAACCTGGAGACCTCGGGGTTCCGGAGTTAGCAACAAGTCATTTACAAGAGACTGGTCTTGTGAGCGGAGTCGCCAAGTGCTTGAAGATGACTGCCTCTAAAGGCTGAGATGCCAAGAACAGCACTGAATCCTTAGCATGTAAATAGAATGAAGTCCCACCGGGCATGCCAAAAACTATTATCACAAAAGCTTGTACCCTTGTTGAACATGGAAACAACCCCGAAGTATGGGACCTTGCTCAAGGGGGTTGAATCTCCGAAAAAGGCCGGCTTCCTTCTCAATCCAGGTGCAGGCGTTGAACCAACTCAACACTTCAAAACTAACTCCTAGGCCTATCCTAAAAAATTGCAGAGGTAAAGGGAAGAGAGAAATGCTTAAAACAAAAGGAGGTGATGCACCAAGAAGAGATTGTTTCTCTCCCTACCTGAAATGACACAAAGAATCAATTGAAACACCCAAGAGATGCACAAACTTCAGTTGTATGAGTGACCCCGATGCATGTATGGAGGTTAGAATTCGTTGAATGTCAAGAAGGGAGAAGGTTTCCCACAAGTCACACTCAAAAATAAATTTAACACAACATATATGAGAGAAGAACCACAAAACATACACCTATGATGAAGGTAAGAAACATACACAGCATACATAAGTTGAAAGAAGGCAAGAATGGTGGTTTCAATTAATTATAAGGCCAATGGCCAACTTACAGTTGCAAAATACAAAATAATACAAGAGAAGTGGGAGAGCATAGAATAGCTCAAGCTAGCAGGGAGAGAACCTTTTACAATGGGGCTTAACAGCCTTTATATAGAAAAAAAGTTACAAGAGTGATCATGACCCCTGCATGTCAGTCTAGGAGTGCAGGGAAGTGCATACACTTGACTTATGTGCATGCAAGCAACCTAGCCATACCCACAAAAGGCAACCTTGAGAAGGGTGGATTGACTGACCTTCCAAAGTCAGAGTATGCAGACATGACATAAGTCACTACAACAAGCATGGCCCCATACCTCTCCTGATGGAAATCCTGCCAAAAACATTAAATGCACCCTTGTGGCTCCACAAAAGAAGGTGCATAAGTCACCAAAGTTGTCGAAGCATTTAAAGCTTTGACTGTTGATCACGCCATCCAGAAGTGTTGTCAACCGGAAAGAAGTTTGGAAGACTTCGGAGACCTGGGTCACCGAAGTTGGGAAGACTTAGAAACTTGGGAACCTGGGGGTTACAGAGTTTCGGGGTTGAAGACTGAGGAACTTGGGAACCTGGGGGTTCCGGAGTTCTGAGGTTGAAGACTTAGGAACTTGGGAACCTAGGGGGTTCCGGGGTTGAAGACTTAGGAAGTTGGGAACCTGGGAGTTCCGGAGTTCCGGGGTTGAAGACTTGGGAACTTGGGAACCTGGGGGTTCCGGAGTTCCGGGGTAGAAGAACTAGGAACTTGGGAACCTGGGGGTTCCGAAGTTCCGGGGTAGAAGAACTAGGAACTTGGGAACCTGGGGGTTTCGGAGTTTCGGGGTTGAGGACTTAGGGACTTGGAAACCTAGGGGTTCCGTAGTTCCGGGGTTGAAGACTTAGGAACTTGGAAACCTGGGGGTTCCGAGGTTGAGGACTTAGGAACTTGGGAACTTGGGGGTTCCGGAGTTTCAAGGTTGAAGACTTGGGAACTTGGGAACATGGGGGTTCCGAAGTTCCGGGGTAGAAGAATAAGAGACTTCGGAACCTGAGGGTTTCAGAGTTCCGGGGTTGAAGACTTAGGAACTTGGGAACCTGGGGGTTCTGGAGTTCCGGGGTAGAAGAATAAGGAACTTGGGACCCTGGGGGTTCCGGAGTAGAAGAACTAGGAACTTGGGAACTTGGGGGTTCTAGAGTAAAAGAGGTTGAGGAAGAGAATACTTAGGAACTTCCTTCTAACAAGAGAACACTTCACACTTCATAATTCCATTGCTTTTCTCCTTGATCAACTAGGGCAGCGCTGGTCCATGGAACATATCTCCAATCGGTTCTCACTGATGGACCAACGGTGTCATAAAATGACGACAAATACTTACTCAAGAATTCTATGTAGACTTATGGTATGATTTTGATATTAACATATTAAAGATAATATGCATTAATCCTAATCTAACAATATAGTTCTCAAAATGTATGCTCCGTGTTTGTACAAGTGCATACTTTGTGTATGCTCAGTGTCTTCATGCATTCATATGTATACTTCGTGTTTTCACATGCATGCTAAATACTACAATTGAGGGAGAGGGCTTGAAGAGTGAGAGATGGGTCAAGAGGGGCTCGTAAGTAACCTAAAAGCGGGTACTTACAATTGAGGAGTCAAGTAACCCCTTACGTCTTCCCCCCAATCCTGCAAGAGGGAATGCATAAAGATTGATATTATAAAACCCATATTGTGTTGTGGGCTTGACATGTAGCAGAGAGGTTGCAAGGGGCTCGTAAGTGACCTTGAAGTGAGTCCTTACAATTGAAGAGTCAAGTAACCTAGTTACATTCTCCCCCCAACTTCACAAGATGGCAAGTGTTTTTAGGCAGATGAGGCCTTGATGGGATAGTGAATAGGAGCCTCCAAGTTGAGCGAGGGGGTTAGAAGCAACCTCCCTTGGGCGTAGTGTAGAAACGGCTCCAAGCAATCCCATCCCGTCTCTTCCTCCCAAAACTCTAACATGCTTGTATTATGTATGATGTAGTTGCTTAATCCTTACAATGGGACATGTATATATGTATATTTGCATGTGTGGTTCATAATGTAATTACAAGCTATCCTTACAAATCTTCACTCATCTAAGTATAAGGTTTCAAAGTCAAGAACCCTCATGACAAAATTTAAGAATGCTTGTGGGCAAGCATCTTCAAGGAGGGGAGATTGTAATGTCCCCAAAATTGAACCTTACATCATAAGTTCTTTTTCAATTTTGTGAGATCTCTAAAAGAGACAAAATTGCAAAGTGAATCAAAAAGGGTCATTAAAGGAAGTAGGCAGAGAGGAATGATCTATCACGATCATATCTTTCTCGTCCAGGCTTAAATCTATAAACAAACAAATTATCATACCCACTGATCGATAAGAATGATGAAGTCATTGAGAGAAGTTATCATATTAATCGATCTGACTAATGGATGGTTAGTAACCACACAAGGATAATCGATACTCTTGGCAGCGAATGAGAATCAGTTGGACAGCGATCATAATATATGTACAGACCCGATTTGGTTATGGAATCAATTACTACCGCCAACAAATAAAGAAGTCAGAGATCAAAGGAATTATATTCATAGCCAATGATAATAAGCGATTATCATAGAGGAACAAACAGTAGCGAATTGGAGGAAACTAACAATAAGTTATGAAAAGGTGCGATTTAAGTAAACAAATCGATCTACTATGAAAAGGTGTGTTTAAGAAAGATATGCACCTTTAAAAGTTAAAGGATGCAACTTTCCATATCCATGTCCTCTCATAGCATATAAAAGAGACTTCAAAAGGATAGGAGTTGATATTCTTCATATCCAGTTTAGATCGCATTTAGTGAGGAAATGCCATGGGCACAATATATAAAGAAATTGATCACCAATCTCAGACAACCCTTCAAGTTGCAAGCATATAAGTCACCATCAGAAAAGGTTACATATCACCAGCGAGTGATATAAAGATTACAATCTGCTTATCATATCAGCATATCAGACATAGCCGCCAACAAGGAGCAATACACATCGTGATTGCATGTATTAATAGGAACATTCAGACACAGGATCCATATCTGAAGTTGCAAGCTTAGAGGTCAAGATCAGCAACAACAGCATATCGCTCAAAGGGATATTCCATAATTGCATAATCACATTGTCCTATCAGACATAGCAAACGCACTGCTGCCAGTAATCCATACCGATTGCATACATATATTGTTTATAACAGACATAGTATCAGTGACTATCACTATAAGTGATAGAAATATTATATTCATAACATACTTCATATTCGGGTAATAGACATTGCTATTAATCATATTAGTACCTATATCATATCGCATATACACATTGTTGAATTGAATCTGAAACAATAGTAGATATTTGGCATCTCTTCCCTTACTGGATCTAAGCATAAGTACAGGTTAAAGTAAGGAGGAGAATTCAAGGTAATTGTCCCAACATTCTATTAACGGGACATTACACTATCTCATGGATTGTGGAAACTTAATGTCTATCATTGACACCCTTCACGGGAGGGAATTATGTTTCAAACCTAAACAGTTAGAGATGCTCAAGATCAAACTCTCAAAGAAATCTCTGCTTGCTCTCTAACTATTATCATCCTGATAATGGATCACGGAGTGTGATCCGAAACATCGATGCAAAAATTTACACACAATCTAACCCGAAAGCAGCTGATTGCTATCTCATGCATTGTGGAAACTTAATGTCTATTATTGACACCCTTCACGTGAGGGAATCATGTTTCAAAGCTAAACAGTTAGAGATGCTCGGGATCAAACTCTCAAAGAAATCTCTGCTTGCTCTCTAACTATTATCATCCTGATGATGGACCACGGAGTGTGATCCGAAACCTTGATGCAAAAATTTACACACAATCTAATCCGAAAGCAGCTGATTGCTATCTCATGGATTGTGGAAACTTAATGTCTATTATTGACACCCTTCACAAGAGAGAATTATGTTTCAAAGCTAAAGAGTTAGAGATGCTCAAGATCAAACTCTCAAAGAAATCTCTGCTTGCTCTCTAACTATTATCATCGTGATGATGGATCATGGAGTGTGATCCAAAATGTTGATTCAAAAATTTACACACAATCTAATCTAGAAGTAGTTAATTACTATCTCATGGATTGTGGAAACTTAATGTCTATTATTGACACCCTTCACAGGAGGCAATTATGTTTCAAAGCTAAACAGTTAGAGATGCTCAGGATCAAACTCTCAAAGAAATCTCCGCTTGCTCTCTAACTATTATCATCCTGATGATGGATCACTGAGTGTGATCCGAAACATTGATGCAAAAATTTACACACAATCTAATCCGGAAGTAGCTGATTGCTATCTCATGGATTGTGGAAACTTAATGTCTATTATTGACACCCTTCACGGGATGGAATTATGTCTCAAAGCTAAACAATTAGAAATGCTCAAGATCAAACTCTCAAAGAAATATCTGCTTGCTCTCTAGCTATTATCATCCTGATGATGGATCACGGAGTGCGATCCAAAACGATGATGCAAAAATTTACACACAATCTAATCCGGAAGCAACTGATTACTATCTCATGGATTGTGGAAACTTAATGTCTATTATTGAAACCCTGCACGGGAGGGAATTATGTTTCAAAGCTAAACAGTTAGAGATGCTCAGGATCAAACTCTCAAAGAAATCTCTGCTTGCTCTCTAACTATTATCATCCTGATGATGGATCACGGAGTGTGATCCGAAACGTTGATGCAAAAATTTACACACAATCTAATCCGGAAGCAGCTGATTACTAGGAACTAAACTCTCATCAATTTCCTTGTCCCTTATGATATTAACACAATCTTTTTGAAATACATGGATGCATCAAATAGAATCAAATCTACAGCGGCACTATTTGATTTGTTTGACGAGGTGGTCATAGAGGTAGAGCGACCAAACATGATTTATTTATTATAGACAATGTCGTTGCTTGTGTTGTTGGCAAAAAACTCCTAATAGACAAGTATTCCTTCATTTTTAACTCATGTAGCACACTGCACCTTGATCTAACCTTAGTGCGCATTGGAAAACTTGAATGGTTAAGGAGGTATTGTAAAAGGATCACATTGTTACTAAGTTAAACTACAATCACGTGAGGCTATTGTGTATGATGCATTCCTTCACAAGAGCCAAAGAGCTAGTTCAACCATAGGTGACAAAATTTGCAATGCATTTCCTTGCATTGCAAACTCTTTGCTAACAAAAAAACGAATTTGAAGCAAATATTTGTTTCAAATGAATGGATGGTTGCTAGATTCATAAATCAAATGGACAACAAAATAATAGCTAAGTATATTTTTCCTACACGTTTTTGGAAGCAATTAAACAAGTTGTCAAATTTTAACAGCCTAGTAAAAATTTTGAGACTAGTGGATGGGGAGAAATCTCCCATGGGCTATTTATATGAGGCCATAAGACCAACAACATGATGAGGGATATGATGGAAAATAGATAGTACAAATACGTGCCAGTGCGAGATAGAATCAATTAAAGATGTGATCAACAAATACACTCTCCTCACCATGCCACTAAATACTAATTGAATCTAATGTTATTCTATAGCCCCTCATTCAAAGATGATATTGAGGTGACACATGGCCTACTCATGTGTATGGAGAAAATGTTCCCTACCCCATTAAAGTTGCAAGTAGTTAAGAGTAGAGTTGCTAATATACAAATAGGCTAGGGGTTTTTTCCTCAAGTATGGGCAAGGTTAAAAGACCTTCAAAATAGGTAGACTCCATAACTTTTAACAATCTTTCTCTATTGTGAACATCTAGTTTAAGATATTAAACTTTTAGTAGATCTTACATGATATCATTTAAAAATAATTTATATTTTTCAATACAATGGTGAGAGAGTTGTGGCCAAGACGCCAAAAACATCCATGGATTGTGATAAGCATTTTGCGCCAACATATAGTTCAATTGCTTGCAAGCATACTTGGAATGTTTTTTAACACATAGATTCCAAGAAATGTAACTGTTTAACACAAGAACACATGAATGACTGGTCTTAATTCATCACAACCGAAAGATCAAGGTTAGAGTTTCGAAATACTTGCAATCATAATTATAAATTGTAATCATTATTTATTTTTTTCAATTTTAATTGCCAAAATTGATATTTGTTTAGACAAAATTAGATATTGTTAAGGAAGACCAATGAATTGACCTTGATTAGATTGATTTAGTGTTGTGTGGATTGCAAATGCTGATGTCCTTGATGGAGATAATTATGATCTCCTTAAGGAGTACAAGTATGACTCTGAGTTTTTTTGTTGGAGGACTCAAGAGAACCTTTAATCCAAGAGCTTCATCATCAACACCGACAGCCCTCTAGTGTAACTGACTTCGTAGCAATAAAAGTCATTTGCTATGTCTATTTTTTGGAACTTTGTATTTAGTTTGTAGGTTGACTTTGTAAATAATAGATTGTAATTGAAATTTTCAAAACTATTAGCATCTATTTAATAATTATGCACAGTGAAGCATGCGTTGTGCAACACAATGTAATCAATGGTATGAACATAAATGACACAGATCTATATTCCAAAATTTGTGGGCTAACTCTCAATTTTGTTTCCTCTCTATATCTCTACTTTACTGAAATGCCTTTAAATTAAAATGTTGGCAGGTTTTTCTCCTATTCTTGTGATTTCTTTTGCTTTTTCTAGATCTGATTTTTCCCCTTGAAACCCAGTTTTTTTTAAATCCTTATTTTTCCCCCAAACAATTTTGATGCTATAAGATCAAGTATGATCCCTCTGTTCCACAGGAATTGTTAGTTGAGAAAATGAAAGATCTAAGGCGGAATATACTGGTGGCTCTAAATCATAAGAAGTCAAGATAACTGAACTTACTGTACCATTGATACTGCCCAACAGGCTCTGTCTATAGCTAGGATTAACCTTTTAACCCCTCTGTTTGTGCTTTCATTAGATTGTTCAGCTCCTAAGGCTCGTGTATGTACCCCCCCCACTGGATAAATGAATTGACCCGCTATTGCCACTAGTGAAAAACTCGTATAATTTTTCTCTCTTTTTTACAATGTAATTCAAGAATGCGGTATGATGGGGAACAAGGAAAATGTTTGCTTCTTTGGTATTCAAAGTGACTCACCTGCATACTCGCAAACAAAGGCTCCTTGTTTAACTGGCTCCACGACGTGTAAGCACCACCCTTTCTTAAGATGCCTCACAATTTCAACCCTCACAGATAAACCTTGCTGTGAAACACGATTTATGCAGCTCTGATCACAAGAGCACGCCGGACCGCACTCCATGACCACCAGTGGACCTCCACTCAAACCCTGAAGATTGTTTTTATCCTCTATATCAGAGCTTAAAACTCCAATTTCAAATTTACCCTCGAAGTTAGATTTTAAACCTCCCATTTCAACAGTATCCTCGGAATTAGGGTTTAAACCTCCCACTTCAACATTGCTCTCAAAATTAGGATTTAAGCCTCCCACTTCAACATTATCCTCGAAATTAAGATTTAAACGTGCATTAAACAAAAATATTCTCCCATCATCTGTGTAAACACTAACTTCGTTGCATTGACAATATTGCTCCTCTTTGCAGCAATTGATACAATTGCATCCAGCTCCGTCCAGTAATTCTGAATCTGAAATTAAGGGCTTTGTTTGCGTAGAGGTTGCTGGGGCTTCGTGGCCCCATTGTTGTATGGGAGAAGAAATGCTCGGAATCGACGTGTTTGTATAAATAAAATAAGGATACAAAATATTGTCTACGGAATTTGAAACTAGCACAGGATACTTTTCTAACCCTCGCGCTGCATCTGCTACTCTGCGAGCTGTGATTGTTTTTGAGAGTGATCTGAAAGTTCTACAAGTCAATGAGAAAGATGCGATAGACTGAGGTGGAAGCCATGGAATTACAAGAGGTGCCCATTTGAAGTCCCTGCTTTCTTTGAGTTGTTTATCCATTCGCTCAGTTCCTCGATAAAATTTGTAACCGTAAAAATCACAAAAACCGCTCTGGAGCTTGCTTTTGTCGCAATATGTTTGAAAATGGAAGTTAGTTTTATATTAAAAAAAGAGAAGTTGTTGCAATATGTTTGAAAATGGATATTAGGGCAGGTCCCCATGCCGCTGCTTAGCTTGTTTTGGCTAGCAACCACTCTCAATTTTTTTAACATTAATTTGTGGCGCTGGTGGCCCCATGAATGTAAAATTTTGGTGCTTATAAAATAAGCAGTCATCTTAAATTGCATTATTAAAAGAAATATTTAATTCTAATTGGTCACATAAATTGTGGAGAAAAATTTGAAAATAAATAAAAAAAGGGAAATTGTTTTGGCTGCTTAATTTTAAGCAGAAATTGCACTTAAGCACTCGCATGGGTACATGGGGTTATTTTTTTTTTTTTTTAAAAAGAGAAGTTGTCCCAATATGTTTGAAAATGGATATTAGTTTTATTTTTTTTTAAATAAAGTTAAATCTTGTTGTATAGGTAATTTATTAGAAGGATAATTTCCAAGAATAAATATTAATGGCAAGTACTTGCCCTGTTGTACTGTTAAAAAAACAAGAACTTCAACATAAATATAAAGTTTGTTTTTATTTCTTTGAGGTTGTGAAAAGGTGAAATTTCAAAGTAAATGTTGATCTTTAAAGTTCATTAGCCTTATGGGGAAGTTCAGTGAATGGGAGATTAAGTGCACTGCACTAAACAATCTTTAGGGTTTTAAAAATTGACTCTTCATTTATCTATGAGGAATGAAAAGAGAGAGGAAAAACACATAAACAAACTAAATCTAAGGCAAGATGCCAAAGCTATTACAACACTTTAAATTCCTCTTCAAGAATAATCGAAAACATCTCAAAAGAACACAGAGTAGTGCAAACTCTTCATTGTTGGAAAGAGAACAAAATACTTAAGGTGAGATGACATAGAGCATAGCTTTCAAATCTCTCCATTAAAAAAGCTCATACTAAGGGTCAATAGAACATGTTTCGATTATCATATTGAAACCTTTAACTCTTCTAAATATTGCTCACTAGTAAGCATAGTATAGCGACTAAATGTAAACACTTGCAAAAATTGAAAGAGTACAAAACATGGTCCAAAATCTACAATGTTATGTCAATAAATTTAAAAGAGCAATGCAACATATAGTAATCACATCCATATTATTAAGACAAGGCATTTAAATGAAATATAACACAAAAACCAAAATCACGAAAGGCAAACCAAGCATAGTATGTTATATTTAATTTCTATTTTTGCAAAATACAATGCTGAGGGTTGAAAATGATTTACCAATTACTGAGTACTCTAAGTATATTTTCAAAAATGGTGAAACCCTCTTACATTAAATCTATTGGCTTATATAGAAATATCTTCTCTAACTAAGCTCATATGTACAGCAACTAAAAAAATACATGCATATATGTCATGTGTCCATAGTTATCATGGTGGTTGTTATAACCACTCGATGATAATGATTTTTCTCCCTCCTACATGTGATGGCATCCTTCAAATTATGTCGAACCAACTTGGATGTTCAGGGTTTTTGTTTTATTTGCTTTTGCATCACTTGCATTATGATCTTCCTTTATTTTTCCTTTACTGTGTCTGCATCCTAAACACATGTAGCATTGGTGAAACTTACAAAAACCTTCTAGCTTTTCCTTTCCCAAAATCCCACGATGCCAACATGTGGCGCTTCCTAACATGAGTGCTCTCCAAAACATATAGCCTTGTAGTGTCCTAAAATTGCAACCCTTTTCAATTTTGACCGCATTGGGTCCCTACCTTAGCGTTTGTGCCCCTTGGCCTGATTAGGACCTAATTATGCTCATGCCCCTCAAGTATTGCTCCATTTTTTACTTTTTCCATGCATTTGGTACCTTATCCTAGCCCCAAAATAGGGTAGGACTAGGGCATGGCGCCTTGGTCCTCCTCATTTTGGGCCCCTCAAAAACCCAATTTAGCATTTTAAATATGAGCAGGATTCTTATCTTTGTGTCGGCTCATGTTAGAAAATTAATTAGTTTTTCCGACAAGCAAATATAAAAGGAGATTTTTCCCTTTCATTTGATTATTACATCATCTGGCAATCATAACACACATATGACATCAGGCAATCAAGCATTCAAGAGCAATTAAGTAGCAATCAGTCTTCCTTCAAGCCTCAGAGCAGCAATAAAGTTAAGATTCAAGCATTGAAGTAGACATTTTCATCCTATTTTGTTGAAGACTTCATGAAACCCTAATCTCGTGTGGAGACAAACAAATCTTCACAAGGAGGAAATAGGTATGGAGTTGCAATCTTCAAAATTGACATTATTTGCAGAGACGAATAAATCCCCCTTTGGTGTGTGAAAAGTTTAGAGGACCATGGCGATGGGCACCACGGTCCCAACATTTTAGGTGTTGTTTCAAGGACCATATCCAAGTCTTTAAATATTTTTCAAATCCAGGTGCACAGCTCAATCCTGCATCTGTAGCTCGTTGTTTCCATGTTTTTACTATCATTTCTAGCACTTTATCTTAATTCAGCAATTCAATTTACAAAATAGGAAACCCTCGATCAATCCAATTAGTATTCAGACTTAATCCTTGTTGGTTTTTTACTAAATCTATTGGATTCCCCCTCTTTTGAATGTAATGGTCTCCCAAGTTTAAAATTAGTGGTTTTCATCTCTCTTAGGGTGGAAACCCTAATTTTTCACCATTACAAGCATTTATAGCTAGCTCGCATGGGGTCGCCACGTGGCGCACCTATGCATATTCGTGAAAATAAAAGGTCACAGTCTCGCTAGAAACTATGTTGTGCCACCACGTGGCTCACTCTGGAATAATTTTGAACACAAAGAATTAAAGCCCACATATTACAAAAAGGGTACTAAATTAAAAAGATGATTTTCTTAGCATTTTAAGAATACAAAATGAACAAAAATGAGCTTGCCTCTCAGTCACTATGATGGAATCTAAAGCTTTAAAAACTTGAAGAGGGTCTATATCTGTGGTTACACATCAAACAAAAATGATAAACAAAAGCAAGAACTAAGAGACACTATAGTTTTGAAAGAAGAGATTGCAAAGGCACCCAATCTGCTTTAGATGGTTGGTTTTGTAGTTGCAAGACCTCAAAGGCTTGATCCAAATCAATCATCTCCTTAAAAGAGATATTATTTAACATGGTCAAAGTAGCTTCCATGTGAAAACTAAGTTAACCAGGGGGTGTTGAATTTACTCGACCTCTGCAACACTAGGGGTAGGACTCAAAGCTTGCAAGGAAAAGTGATTTTGCTACTTACTCTCTAGAAACTATTTCATTTGGTCTTCAGTAAGAATGGTCCCATCGAGAAGGAAAGGTGATGGGAGCCGGTAGTCAAATGAATTGTTCGATATAGTCCCTCATACAGTTCACAGTCAACTCGGGGGGATTTGAGGCATTCCTTGCTCTTAAGAGCAACTGCCTTGCATTCAATGAATTCATTGGCTCTTTTAGCGGCCTACCTAATCCTTGCATCTATTAAAGCATTGTTCGCTACAACATAGAACTTCTCAATTAGTAATTTTGACTCGGCCACTTTTCGAGTGATGCTCTACAAAATTTGCTCAAAAACCGAGCTTACATTAACACTTAACTTTTGAGCATCCACAATGAATTGAAGGATCGACCTTAAAGAGGTGACAATAACTCTGATCTTGTCCTAATAGGAGATGTATAATTGTTGGAGCATAGGGAGAATATTAGATTGTTGGGCAAAATTGGCCAATATAGCTTGCAACTACTGAATCTGCAAATCTTTATCATTAGCTTCCTCCTATAATTTATTTATTCTCTCCAAAGAACTTGAAATCTCTTAGTGTGATTGCACTAGTTCTTGATCATGTAGTTGTAGGGTGGATTTTGTAGTTTGTTTAGCCCATTTTTTTGCTTTCACCAAAACCTGGACTTCTTTGATCTCTTTTTGGATTTGAGCCTCTTTGAATTGTAGCTCTTGCTCTTTCAAGACCTGCATACATGTGGCATCCAAAAGCTCTTGTTGGAGCTTGGTTATTTTTTGTATTTTGGCATCCAATTGGGCCTCAGCCAATTCTCAATCCATCTTCTCTACACTTGTTTGAGCTCGTGCCTCAGTTATTTCTTTAAACTGTATACCCTTCTTTGTTTGTGCATCCGGTTGGAATTGTTGATGTGCATTGCAAGCATCTAAGATGGTCTTTTGGGCTTGTAGGTCATTTCTTGTTCCATGGTTGTAGCTTCATGTCCAGGTCTTCTTTTCTTTCTTCTCGATGTCAATCTTCATTAAGGCAGCACTAAGCTCATTCTGAAGCTTAATTTTCTTTGTTTGCTCTACCTATAGGGCTACAGAATTGTTCTCCTAAAGTTCCTTCTTGAGGCACACTTTATATGTGTAATTTCTTTAGCTTGCACCCAAAACCTCTCTATTGTAGATGTGATGCCTTGCAATTATTTCTCTCACTTTTATAATCATTGGCTCAACTTCAATAAATTAGTGGTTACCACCCTTTATACCTCTTTCATAAATTCCACTTTATATTGAGGGTGTACTAGGCTCGTGTCAATCCCAACAATGTGTTTCACGTAAACTTTAGGTTGCATTTGGCCTTGGGGCTTGATGACCTTGGGAACCATTGATGCGATTGTTACCCCCGATGCTTTTCATCAAAGAGTGTTTCCATTCTTGAAGCAGTCAGTTTTGCATCATCCTTTATTTTTCATCTTTTGATACTACATCATTTGAGCTTTCCTTGTTGCATCTACTTAACTTGCTAACTTGATTGGGGATGATATAAATTGTCTCACAAAGGGGATACCAACAGGAAGACCAAAAGGAATTGGGATCATAGAGGTTCTAGTTTGTGATCCCGCTAGAGTGATCCTTGGAAAACTTAAAGTTATTAGGGAGAATGATGGAATATTCTATAGGGCTCACATTGCATGTGGAGTCACTAAGGAGACTAATGAGCCAAAGATAGCTATAGAAACTATTATCATTGTGAAAAGAGATGGTGTCAAGAATAGCACAAACGAGGGACTCATCATTGATGATGATGAAGTTATAGGAGAAGATGATGATGAAGCTATCAGAGTCTGCATAACTAATGGAGCACTCATGAAGATCGATGCAGGTGAATAAATAGTCACTTGTGAAGGTACTAAACATTGTGTAAAGATTAAAGTTGTCAAAGTAGAGGATTGAGGTATCACTGATCTGTAACAATAGTTGTGTATTGCACTATCATAGATGATAGGTTGGAGATCTGAGGAGGGGCATGCATTACCAACAAAGAAAATGTACAAATGGGCACCGATCTAGAAATAACTATAGGGTTGGGAAATGAAGGCCACAACATGAGGTTAAGAGAGGAAGGTGGTGTAGAAATGAAAGTGGTAGTGGCTACCACAGTGGATGATATAACAAGAATGGATTGTGAAACCATGGCCATGGAAGCGACTATAGATTGTGAATGAAGAGGAAACAAAGAAAGAGTAGGACAAACACGAGATTGATATGAGAGGAGAGGAGGAGAAAAACTTACCTAATATATTATTGCTAGGGCCATCGAGGCTTGAGAAATGATTGTCACTTGTTCCTTTTCATTGACACCGGTGAGTTGAAACCTTCATCTTCACTGTCTCTTCTCAGGTAGTGATACAAATGAAATGGACTAATCTTCACTCAAACTTGAGGAACCTTGAGGTTGATGTGATGTTGGGGGCTTCATCTTAAGTTGTCAAGTATGAGGCTTTTGAATGGCCGTATAAACTGTCACTACCAAGTGGGAAGGAGGTCTTGTGAATGGTCTTTCTTCAATCACCTTCTCCTTTTTCTTTTGTTTAGGTTCAAGGACTTCCTCATCATTTGATGACCCTGGATTTTTCACCTCCCACCTTGTATCAACTCATCATCCAATAGGTTGGAGTTGTAGCCAAAATTTAAATCCAGGGACTCCTATTGGTAGACCTAGAAATCAACCATTTTCTATTCATTCCAACCCAAACTTAGTAGCTCTTTCCTCATAGTTGCAAGCATCTTTGAAGATGAATTCACATCTATCATCACTATGTAAACATAAAGCCATGATGGCCTGCTAGAAATAGGTACAAATGATAGATTGATACATGAATATGAGGTTATTGCCTCTAGATTACATCTTAAGTGTTAGGGTTTAGGCAGATCGAGAGCAAATACAATTAACAGAGCAAACACAAAATAACACAAAGATTTTACATGGTTCACCCAAGATGGGCTACATCCATCAAAAAAAGTCATCCAATCTTTTCTTATTATCCAATAAATCAGTACAACACCATTACAATGCCTTATACACTCCAACCGCTTATAACATGTAATTTTAGGGCAACATACAAAGTCGGCTAACAAAGAATAACCCTAACCCTAAAGGAATATTCTCATACTCATATGCACGTATTCTTGTCAAAATTCACTACACAAGCATCCACCAATTCAAGATAGCGATGCACCTATAATGGTGAAAATTAGGGTTTCACCAATTAAGGTAACAAAACCACTAATTTTACTTAATTAACCATTACATTGAAAAAGGGATGAACCTAATAGATCTAGGCTTAATCATAATGGGAAAATTTCAAAAATTATGATTAGGTTCACCTGGTTAGGGTTTAGTTCCTCTTTCTAAGTTGAATTGTGAAAATGTTGAAATTAGGGTAAAATAGGCTATTGAAGAGATCGAGCAAAAATAGTGAGCTATAGTCATCGTACGGAGACACCAACCTAGATCTAGGAAAAATAAGATGTTACGAATCTATTCCCAAAAGTTTGGCCTGATTTTTTAAGACCAGGGCTCATCAATTTGCCAAGGTACTCTAAATTTATTGTCGTCAAAAGGTGAACTTATTCGTATCTACGAATCTTGTTGATCCTCGCGATCTAGATTTGTACCTATTTCTTTCACATAAAAAGAAAAGGGAAATTATTGGGAATAGGGATTTGCCTAAGTCAAACCCTAGTTTAGGAATTGACCTTCAATGGAATAATGCAAATACTAAAATAATTACTAGAATGATATACCTTAGATCTACAGTTATTGATGATGATGTTTTGCTCTTTAAATGTAATCATAAATGTTGCATGAAACGACATGACAAAATCAAAACCCTAATCACACACACATGCTTGCATAAGAATGATGTGATTTTTCTCCATGATGGTTGATGATGAATATGCAACCTTGAAGATCTTTGAAAATGATTGATGATGAATATGATGCATGAATGCTAGACTGCTTGATTTCTTAGGTTGGAGACTTAGATCTAAAATGAATTGATATAATGTCTTTATTTAGGTGGGTCTAGGTAAATTACCGATTAAGCCAACCTCAAATGGTCGTGTGGAGCCATGAGGATCAAATCTTAATGATGAGATATAGTCCTGATCCCATTTCAAATTGGGGCTTGATTAAGCGGGACCATGGCATTTTGGGGTGCCATGGTCTAGACTAGGGCATGAAGCGCCCTGGTCCCACCACAATTAGGACCAAAATAGAGCTAAAATAGGGTGGGTATCCCATGGCAGGACTCACAAAAGGTTGTTCATGGCCTCAAAGCTAGAAAATAGGCACAAACCTAGAAAGGTGATGAGGACATGACATGCTAAAGTAGGGACACAAATATGAGGTGTAAATTGGCCTAGTTGCAGGAATGTGTTTGTGTGACACAAAACTGCATTCATATCTCAAAAGGCCAAAATTGACAGTTATGTGATGAACATATGTTGTCAATTGGATAAGTTGCTGAGAGGATTCACTTAACAGGTGCCCTAGAAAATACAAACTGAAAACTAGGCTAGAATCAACAACCATGTGATAGACATGCACCGCCAATTGGATAAGATGTTAAGAGGTTTCACTCAACAAGTTCCCTAAAGCAGATAGATTTGCTAAGATGAATATAGGATAAGTCATCAAATTTATAAAATTTGGTGAGTGTTCTAGCATGATAAAATCAAGTGTAATGTGATAAACATGTACACTAGGATACAACGCCATGTGATAAACATAAGCACTAGGATAGAGCCTGATGAGCAGCACCATGTGATAGACATAGGTACCACTAGGATAGGATAGGATAAGCACCAATATGAAAGACATGAGTACTACTGGGATTGACATGATTGATTTTATTGGATGCAAGATTATCTACCCCAGATCGAGTCACAAGAGAGATTCTCGATGACTTAGAGATTATAGATAGACCTTATTATCGATGATCATGTAACGATCGAGGCTATGGGATTATGACACATCATGTATATGCTTGAGATTCAAGCAAACACATGACTATTGATTGCTCTTGCAGAGAGATGGTATTGCGAGACATGCACATTTCATTTGCCAACTAGGGAGACATTAGTCACCTTGGAGGATGTTTACAGGATTTTGTGGGTACCGATACATGAAAAGATAGTCGTGTATGATAGGGAGGGGGATGCAGATACACTATGATGACTCTTTGGAGACTTGAAGCTAGAGATGAGGGGAGAACACTTGAGATTGGAGGTTATGTACACCAATGGAAAAAATTTGGCAGTATTGGTGGGAAGGTGATCAGCAAATTCCTATGTCCTGACAGGGCTACACGTGGATTGGTTATAGGGTGGGGTAAAGCATTAGAGATCCTATTAATAGAGAGGAACATATTTTCATGGGGACCATGCATTTTGGCACACTTGTACCATGAGATCCATCAATTTGTGTACCTTGGTGGTTGTGGTTTAGGATGCGGGGTTACATTGCTACGGGTCTGGGCCTATGAGCATATTGCATTGATGAGGCCTATTCACTTCAGATTTAGAGGTCACGGGAAGACCTATGTATATATGTATAGCATTATCACTTCCCAACCACAAATTGGGAAGCTAGAGTACTGGCGGTGCCTATTTGATGACATAGGTGGTGTTACATGGAGGCCATATCTAGATTGTGAGGCCTGGAAGGAGGATGACATAGAGTTACCATTTTTTTTCATAGCATCTCATTAGGTGGAATCCTTACATTTTGGATATAAATCTAATTGATAGGGTGACTAGACAGTTTGACAGAGTGTAGTAGATGCCACGGGGGCCAAGCGAGTATGGACGCACAGTGGGAGAGCAGGTCCATTGGGGGCCAATTTTGTCTTATGATGTGGCTCTCACATAATTTTAGGAGATGTTTTTGATGCCATAGGATATGTTACTTGATGTGGTTGATGTAGGTGTGTTAGATGAGTATGCAACCTATTTCATAGGATATCCATTCCCATGACTGACAAGTCTAGGAGAGCCAACTCTGGGATTAGATGATGATGAGGATGGGGTGGAAAATGGAGGAGACAAAGGAGAGGAGGGATCAAGAGGGTTGTTAGGGGTTGAGGAGGACAAGGGATGGAGTATGGGGAGAGAGAGCACAAGGTTGAGATGGAGAAGGAGGGAGACCACTGAGGCCATTGAGAGGTAGAGAAGGATAGCTGCTAT
Source organism: Cryptomeria japonica (assembly GCF_030272615.1). Lineage (NCBI taxonomy): Eukaryota > Viridiplantae > Streptophyta > Pinopsida > Cupressales > Cupressaceae > Cryptomeria > Cryptomeria japonica. The sequence goes on along the minus strand of NC_081411.1, from coordinate 331,840,059 downwards.
AGGTTTCTCAGATACAGGTACAAGATAGATGGGTATAGACTGGATAGGGACATGATAGACCTACACAGGATGCCCCAAAGAAGGTTAGGTAGGAGGAGGGGGAGCTGGAGGAGATGAGGAGGAGTATGAGATACTCATGCTATGAGAGCTCATGTAGGGACAGGTTAATGAGATTGACGATCTCAAGAGAGAGGTGACATGATTGAGGCAACAAATCTGGGAGATGCAAGATGAGAGATATCAGGCCATCCAATAGTATACATCCACGGAGGATGCTCTCAGGATAGCTCGGGATAGACTAGTAGGCGACACATCTTCTGGTTTCGCATATTGCATTAGAGGAGGTGAGGAGATAGAGTATTGGAGGAACCTGTACATGGCAGCGGTTCCTCCTCATCTTAGAGTAGGTAGCTATAGATGAACCTCCTGATCCATTGGTACAGGATATGTGAGACAAAGAACATCTAGCAGTGGGGTTATGGGTCCTCCACCACCACCACCATCAGGGTCCATAGGCAGGGGCAGGCGAGATGATCCAAGGGCTGGGCCTTCGAGTGGTTAGATTTTGTCAAGGCCTACCAGCTCTGAGGGAGGGTCTTCATCATAGCTCTCTTGGATCCTATTTTTTGAATTAGTTTTGTGTATGATGATGTAGACACCTTCGAGTGATTTTGTAGCCATATGATTTTGTCATCACTGTATCATGACACATTATATTTTTTATATATCTATATGAGATGACCTATTCCTTGTGACAGTTATATACATGTGTTTCCATATGATACTTTGACTATGATGTTTCTATATGCTTTATGATGTGATGATGCAATGTATGTATGATTTTTATATGATTTGTGAGATTCTCTATCATGTATGATGCTTATCAAATGTGTACATGTGGTGTAATATTCATATGTGATGATTTATACTATAGATGCATATATGTGATTTTATGATGCTTATGTATACTGTTTATGAGATGCAATCTATATAGATGGTGTGATACGTTATATTTTTGTACTTTTTTATATTTATGATATGCATGATGTAAATGTATATGTACCAATGCAAATGGGTGTATAAAAATGATGCTTATATGATGTGCTAATGGGTGGTGTGTGCAAGATGTGATACTATTATGATTTCTATATGCATGTAATTAGCAGTAATGAGATGTGCTAACATGTAGTGATGCATGTAAATACTTCATGAGATGCATATATTTTTGGCGTGTCATTATACTCAACCATATTATACTAGACTACATGAGACTTGAGATAGAAGATGGAGGACAAAGTGGAAAAGGAGGATGGAAGGTAGAAGATATGGAGATGAAAGAGCTTCTTGTGCTATTATCATCATTAAGCTTTATTATGGCAAATAGGTTATGACCATCCATCCAGGTATAGGTTCAACCTAGAAAATCATTGTACCCTTTGCATGGAGATCAGACATACACAAACAAGCAATGCTCCAATTCACACTAGACTCATAGTGTCCTCATATCCTTGGACGAAACATAGTATTACTAAGAGACAATCCACAAACAAAAAATAGATGATCATACCCCATCCTCACCTTTCTAGTCAAAGACATCCTTGAGATAGAATCTCTAGTCAAAGAAATCCTAGAAAAGATAAAAGACATGTCAACCGAAAAGATAAAATCAAAAGAAAACCAAGACTTTGACACCAACATGCAATGAAATCCTCAAGTTATTAATGTTTCTTGCCACATGTGTTAACATATTTGATCTGGTCACAATAATATTATCCTAATAAAGGATAGGTAATACTGAAAAACCATGTTGTATCCAAAGTCTACCAGAAGTTTTGATTTGTTGAAAACTCATTGCTACTTGTGTCTCATATAAAACTAACTGAATCCATGAAACTGATACTTTACTGCAGAGGAAAACAAAATTTTATTGCAAATCGATGATGCGATTGATCTTTTATTGCGGATTGTGTGTGAGAAGAAGGAGGGATGAAAAGATGACGCTCCTCAAAACATGCAATACTTAGGGTTCCACTTCCATCACTAGGTTAAGGATATGTTCCTAGTTACAGATCAAACCTAATTTATTATGAAATGAAAGGGTGAAAAAGGTTTATTATTGATGTAAAACTAATCTTAGGTATATCAATAACAAGCCATGATGGGAATGGGTAAATATATTATGGAATGATAGGTCATGAGTGTGTGCAAAGTGAAAGAGTGAGATTGAATCCTAAAGGAGGGAGGAGCAAAGTCTCTACACATGGTGCCAATAACCCGGTTTTCACCATGGTACTTGCCTAGGGCACCACTGAAGTAGTTTTCACCATTAGACGAATTTATTTCTCTTTACCTTTTTTTTTCGGTTTTTCAAAAAAAAATTGTGTCACAAGGTTCCTATTTGCCAGGTTTTCAAGTAACCAATTTTTTATTTTTTTTGTAGTTTTTATTTTTTTTAATTTTTAATTAGGAAACTCTGAAAAATTGTGTAAAACCTGCGAAGGTGTATGTTATTGATAGGATCTTCAAAAGGTTCTTTGTTTGGTGTTGAGAACTGATATGCACCTTATCCATATACTATTGTGATGACACGAGGGCCAAGCAAATTTGGTTCAAACTTACCCTTTTTATCTTTGTCTTGTTGATTCTTAGGGTTTTCTCTGAGCACTAAGTCCTCCACCTCAAATGTGTGAGGCTTTACCTTGTGATTATAGCTATGAATCATACGTTGTTGATATGCCTTGAGGTGATTAAAAGCAGTTTGCCTATGCTCATCCAATAATTCCAAATCTTGTAAGCGAGAGACCCTGTAGTCTTCATCACTGATGATACCACACAAAGAGACTCGTAGAGATGGTATCTCTACCTTGATAGGAAAGATAACTTCTTCACCATAGACAAGTAAATAAGGAGTAGCTCTAGTGGGTGTGTGAACACTTGTATGATAGGCCCAGAGTGCAGGATTGAGTTGGATATGCTAGTTACGACCATCGTCATCGACTGCCTTTTTGAGAATTTCGAGGATAGTTTTATTGGACGCCTTAGCTTGACCATTACCTTGAGGATAATATGGAGTGGAGAAATGATGATGGATATGGAATCGATCACAAAGCTCATGAACATCATAATTTTTGAAAGGATGCCCATTGTCTGTGATGATGAAAGAGGAACATCGTATCAGAAAATGATATAATTGAGGATAATAGTTGCAATCTATTTTTTTTTGACTTGGGTGAGAGGAACGACATCAATCCACTTTGTAAAATACTATGTGGTTGTGATGATGAACTCGTGGCCATTGCAAGAGGGAGGGTGAATCTTGCCCATGAGATTGAGCCCCCATTGGCAAAAGTGCCATGGAGTGGCAATCGACTGAAGTTTTTTTGTTGGTCATGAGGTCTCCATGAATCTGACACTACTTACACTTTTTGATAAACTGATATGATTTTTTTTCCATAGTACGCCAGTAGTATCTAGTCCTCATGAGTTTCTTAGCTAAGGTTGGACCACTAGAGTGAGCACCACATATACCTTCGTGAACCTCACGTAACACAATCTAAGCCTCGTCACTTTCTAAACATCTAAGGAGAGTACCATCTAGACCCTGCCAATAAAGGGTTTTGGCTAAAATGACATGGCAGTAGGATTGGTGAATGAAGGTATGGTGTTGATTGCTGGAAAGTTCATATGGAAGGATATTGTCATAGAGGTAAGTGAAAATGCTTCCTTACCAAGGGGAATCGGGTCCAACAACACATATCATTTCTATAGGAGTGATCTCATACGAGGGAACCAAAATATTATCCACCAAGACCTCGTAGCAAGTCTTGTTCTGAGGCATGTCAATCAAAGAAGAGATAGTAGTCATGGCATTGGCAGCTCAATTATTATCCCTTGGAATTTGTTAAAAGATTGTCTGTGTGAAATATTCCTTGAAATCATCCACCATTTTCTTGTATGGCATTAATTTTTCATCTTTAGTTTGGTAGTCATTATTTGCTTGGCCAATCACGAGTTGAGAGTCCCCAAAAACGTGAAGTTCCTAGATCTTCCACTAAATTGTGATTTGTAATCCTGTTGTTAATGCTTCGTACTCGGGTATGTTATTTGTACAAGGGAATGATAATCAATATGACTTAGGAATGGAATCCTCTTGAGGTGTGATGAAGAGGATACCAACTCCTGTGCCATTTTGTGTATATGAACCATCAAAATATAACTATCAAGGCTTTGAGTTTGTTACTGTAAAGATGGATTTATTTGGGAATTTTGACATAATAGGAGTGTCATCAATCATAGGTGCATCTGCTAGCTGATCTGCAATGGCTTGTCCCTTAATGGCTTTTTTGTCAACATATTCAATATCAAACTCGCTCAACATCATGACCCATTTAGTCAATCTGCCTATAAGTGTTTCCTTGTTAAGAAGGTATTTGAGTGGATCAATTCTTGCAATGAGCTTCGTCTTGTGAGTTAGCATGTAATGACACAATTTATACAAAGCAAAAACCACGGCAAGACATGTGTGTTCAATTGAAGTGTAATTAAGCTTGTAACCAACCAACGTGTGATTGATATAGTATATAGCTCGCTCTTTACCATCATGGTCTTGTTGCACCAATAGTGCCCCCAATGCTGTCTGTGTAGCTGATATGTAAAGTAATGCGGATTTTCCTTAGATAGGTGACATCAATATTGGTGGATTTAAAAGATAGTCTTTGAGAATTTGAAAGGCCTATTCACACTTATCATCCCATTTGAACTTGATATTTTTGTGAAGTAGATGTTGAAAAGGATGACATTTATCTACAAGTTGTGCAATGAATCTATGTATTGATTGAAGTCTTCCTTGTAGAGATCAGAGTTGGCCGATGTTCTTTGGAGTTAGCATTTCCAATATGGATCTGACTTTCGCTAGTCTGCTTTAATTCCTTGTTGTGAGACAATGTATCCAAGGAGTTTTCTAGAGGTTACCCCAAATCCACACTTCTTGGGATTTAATATGACTTTGTACTTTTCTAAGCATTCAAAGACTATTGATAAAATGTCCAAATGTGTTTCCCTTGTGTGTAATTTGTCCAAGATATCATCAGCATAGTCTTCCATAGTGACATGCATGAGATCATGAAAGATGGTTGTCATTTCTCTTTGATATGTTGCACCTACATTCTTTAATCCGAAGGGCATAACGTTCCAACAAAAGGTACCCCAAGGACATGCAAATTCTATTTTATGTTGATCTTTAGGTGCTATTTTGATCTAATTATACCCAAAGAATCCATCCATGAGTGATAGCATTGCATGACCAGCTATGAGATCAACTATTATATCAATGTTTGGCAACAAAAAATCATCTTTGGGACAAGCTTTATCGATATCTTTGAAGTTTGTATATATTCCGATGCAGTGGTCTGGTTTGCCAACAGGTACAATATTAGAAATCCACTCCAGGTAGTCAATCGGTCTAATGAATCCAATGCCCAATAAATTCTCAAGATCCACTTTTACTAATAGTGCCACCTACAGATGCATCTTTCGAAGTTTCTATTTTACCGGTTTGGCGCCTAGAGTAACTGTCAAGTGATGCACAACTAAATCAAGATCCAATCCAGGCATATGGATGTATGACCATGCAAAATTGATTTGTCGGTATGTGAAGAATGTTATGAACTTTGGTCTTTCAATTTCTGTTAGAGACCGTGCAAAGAAGATGTTGTGTAGTACCTCCTCTATGCCAATGTTTGTCTTGATAGTTTCTTCGATCAACATTGATGATTTTTCTTCATATGATATCATGGGTAGAGTATCAAACCTTCCATCCTCAGGCACCTCAGAGAGGTTTTCACCATCAGATGTGTCCTTTCTTTTTACTTTTTTAGGGTTAGACATCGCCACAATGTGGTTTTCAACATAACACCCATGATTTGTTTTTATTTTTATACTTTTGCAACTGAAAGGTTTAGCACCCTCTCCAAAATATGCCACACTATCAAGTTCTACGATGTACCCTGCTTTGTGGTCCCCAAGTGGAAGATCATCTCATATACCAAGGTAATCAATAAAAGCCTTGTCATTTTCAAATGTGTCAAGTCATGGAGGTCCTTATTGGTCCTATTCAATGAGTTGTGGGTGAACGAGGGGAAGGCCATTAGTGTGTTCAAAGTCAATAGGGTGAGGGAAAAAATGCAAGAGTCTTTAGGTATTTCAATGGAATCATTAGGGTTATCATTAGTACTCTCCTTATCAGTCTTGATTGTAAATGAATCTAAATTGACATCACTAGAAGGACATTCAACAAGGGGAGTCTTCACTCTTCGTGGTTTTAACCTAGAGCTTTGAGACGTAGAGGCCTCAAGATCCCATTTGAAATATTTTTATCCATGGTTCTCCACTACCTTTTTGTTCTTGAGATGTAGAATTAGATGATGTTGTTTGACCAACTCTAAATTGTTTTCTAAACTTCCCTTCTTCTATAAGTTCACCTGGTTCTTTGAATGTTTATGTAAGCTCATAGTCACTGGATGACTTATTTGAACCCCATTCCCATTCATTAGAGTTTGTGGAATAGCATTTCTCTTGTTGCTGGTCATTAGTGGAGGTAGAACCTATGATTTGTAATGTTGTTGGGGAATTAAGACCACACAATCTCAATGGTGCAAATCCAAGTCCTTTGGTGTGCTTCTTCTTTGGTACTAGCTCTAGTTGCAATGACTCAACAATATTTTTCTTTTGTAACCCATGAGGGTATTTTCCATCATATCTAAAATTTTGTAATAACTTAAAACCTTTTCCATAATTCTTGCATGGTATTGTAATGTGGTCTTTTTTAGATTCCTCGGGTTCCTTATAAAGCATTTTGTAGAGGTCTTCTTCTTCCATCTCACCCCATTTCTTAAATGTAGTGGAACCAAATTTTATGGTAACTGTGGATACTTTGTTTGAAGGATGTGGTCGTCCATAGTCCTTAAGAGAATCCATTAGTTGTCTTAAGTACATGGTTTGATTCAAGCTATACTCTCCCTTACCTTTGTCCTCATATGGAGATTCCATTAGTTGTCTTAAGTACATGGTTTTATTCAAGCTATACTCTCTCATGCCTTTGTCATTATATTTTCCTTTGAGCTCACCTTGTTTTGATGTAGAAGATTTCAAGGATTTTGGATCAACATATATTGAAGATGGAGTTGCTTCTTTATTAATTGGGACTATTACATTAGGTCTAGGTCGTAGGTTGTTGCAATATATAAATGGGTTTGGATCACCTTTAACTATTGCTTCAACTCTATTGTGTGGAAATTTGATATATTGGTGATATGTTGATGGTACTGCCCTCATTTCATGTATCCATGTATGTCCAAAAAGTATGTTGTATGTCAGATCAAGATCAAGGACTTGGCAAACCACATCCTTTGTCACTAGCCCAACACTTAAAGGTAAGGTGACTGTTCCTTTGGATGAGCGCTCTTCATCATCATATGATTTGATGGTGATCTTATTTCTTGAATCTACAGCTTATTTAAAGTATCCCAATTATAAGATTGTTTTTAATGTTCAAATGTTTAGAACTTCTCCTCCATCTATCAAGACTCATTTGATGCACCTTCTTATGGAGAAAGGATTCGATATGGAGGGGTGCATTGTGTGGTTGACATGGAGATGTGTCATCATCTTTTGTGAATGTAAGGCAATGTAGAGTTGAAAGGTATCCCACCATGACTTGAAACTAGTCAACATTCAGATCAGTGGGAATGAAGGTTTCTCTCAATGTTTTGTCAAGAATAGCCTTATGTAAAGGAGATATGTGCAAAAGCTCAAGGATGGAGATAAGGGCGGGTGTCTTCCCTAATTGGTCTACAAGGTCATACTCATTTTATCTGGATGATGAAGTTGTAGTCTTAGATAGAACACCTTGTAAGGTGACTTTACCCCGTTGAGTTGTAACATTGCATTTAGGGGTCTCCTCTTTAGATGATAATGAAGATGGTCAAATGCCTTTTAAAACAACTCTACTCCTTTGGGTAGTACCTTTGAGAGTTTTGTCTTTAATAATAATGGTAGAAACATGATTGTAAGGTGACGTTGCTTAAAGATACCCTTCAAAATTTGCCTATCTATGCCCTTAGTCTGTTCAAAATCCCCAGGAAGTTTGTTAAGGCCATTGAAAGAATTCAAAAAAAATTCTTATGGTCAGGAGTGGAAGATAAAAATAGAATCCCCCTTATTGTATGGAATAATATTTGTACTCCTAAGGCTTTTGGGGGTTTGGGATTAAGGAACATTACAACTATGAATAATGCCTTGTTAGCTAAACAAATTTGGAGAATGAAAGGGGAGGAAAGGGAATGGAATTCAATATGGAAAAAGAAATACTTGTACATGCAAGCATTTGAGTAAGAATTTATGGAAAATTATTTTATTATGGAAGGCTTTGCAATTTGGAATGCATTTCAAACGGCCAAAGTTTGGGCTGCAACTGGAAGAAAGTGGAAATTGGGGAATGGGAGAATTATTATATTCTGGGAGGACAGATGGCTCATGGATAAACCTCTAGAGGAAATCCCCATTCTTAAGGAATGGAAAGACTGGTTCAAAAGCAGGTATGGAGTCTTTGTTAGAGACTACTAGAGAAATAGGAAGTGGATTGAGTTCAACCAGCTTTGTCCGGGAATAAATTTTTTGGAGATCTTTCTTTCTTCCAAAATCTTTATGGACCATTCTGAGGATTGTTTGATTTGGAGGGAAACTTCTGATGGGAAATATTCTATGTCTTCAGCAGTGTCTATCCATTACAAATTTCTAGAAGAGATCCCTTTGTGGGCTAAAGTGTGGATAAAGAAGTTGATGCCCAAAATTAATATCTTCTTTTGGGTTTTTATCCAAAATAAGGTGCTAACTCTTGATAATCTCCACAAGCGTGGATTTTTTTCCCTAACAGGTGTTCTATTTGCTGCAGGGAGGAGGATTTTGCTTGTTATATCCTCTACCAATGCAATTTTAGTCAAGAAATTTGGAATATTATTTTTAGTAGGTGGAAGTTGAGCTGGGTTTTCCCGAACTCTCTGGAAGAGTTTTGGTAGCAATGGTATTGCCCTAGTTCCAATTCTAAAAAATGTTGAGCTTTGGAAATTAAATCTCCCTATTGTCATATGGAACATTTGGAAGGAGCGTAACAATAGGATTTTTAGGGAAAAAAGTGTGAACCCTAAAGTGGTGGTGGATAAAATCTATGGAGGGATCTATGAATGTTTATATGGAATTGATAATGGTTTGGCTGCTAAAGAAGACTTTAATGAAAGTTGGAACCTCTCCAATAACAAAAATAGTAAGGATAAGGGTAGGGATGGTCTTTTCTGGTGCTTTCCTTCCCAGGGATGGATTAAGGCCAACTTTGATGAGGCTTCTAAGGGAAATCCTGGAAAAGTTGGTTATGTGGGCATTGTCAGGAATTTTGCTGGAAGTTGCCTTGTGGCTATTGCTGGACCTTTGGGTAACCAAACTAGTCATTATGTTGAAGCCTCGACGACACTGAATACTTTGATTATAGCTAAAAATCTCAATCATGATAATCTATGGTTGGAGGGAGACTCTCTTAACATTATTAAATGCCTTAAGAGAAAAGTTGAGCCTTCGTGGACTATAAAAAATATTATTTTTAAAGCGTGCACACTTTGTGGGTGTGCATTTTCAAAAAGTCGAGTGTCATTTGGAAGAAAGCTCTGAAGTTGCAGAAGTAGAGAAATTGTAAAACGAATTCTAAAATGGGGGGGGGGGGATCTAAGAAGAGAGGAACCTGATAATATTTCTAGATGGCGAGAGATGGCTAAGGTATGGACAAAGCTAGAGAAGGGATTCATGATGCATTTCATGAAAAATTTGGGAGACTACAATAAAAGCAAAGTAAACCTAGCGGTTACCAAAGTTACTAAAAATTGGAAAAATGGTTCCTTCAAAATTAATGGTGTTAGATTCAAGCTCGATGCAGACCTCATTTCGACAGTCACAGGTATGCCCCATTCAGGTCTTAATTTCTTTAAGGACCTAAAAGTGTCTAATAATGCAGTAAAGATTTTTTCACATAAAGAGAAGGAGAGAGCGAAATTAGGAAAAGCTTCGGGGGGTATTATGATGCTTCTAATATTAAAAAAATATGGGGTTGTGTGCTTAATGAAATTATGGAATATATTACCGTGGAGGGTCATTTCACCAGGGTCCACACCTACCATTTTGTGCTTCTTAATCACTTTAGACATGAGAAGAGGATTTCTCTACCCTATTACCTTTTCAGGTCTCTATCGCGGTCTTTGAACAAGCATAGCAAGAACCCTTCTTCTCCTGTGCTTCATTACAACCTTATTTTGTTCATTTATGAGCATTCCAAGATTTTGGCTATTCAGGAAAACAAAAGGTTGTCAGTGTCACCGGGGAAAGGAAAGAGGAAAATTGAGGAATGTGGACCCAGTAAGGATGAGTTGATACAGAGCAAAAAGGTTAAAAAAGCCATTGTGGAGAAAATTCAAGAGGACATGGGTAAACAAAAGGATACAAAGGTTGTTTCTGAGGACATGGGAAAAGATGGAAGTGAGATGGAGACTGATGATTCTGAAGGAGAGGAGAGCTATAAAGAAGAGGAAGTGGAGGAAGAGGAAGGAGGAGCAGAGGATGTCTCTGATCAGAACAACCCTACCCACAACGTGAGTATTGGTAATGTTAACAACCAACCTATGGAGGAGCAAGACAATCAGATTAATAAGGAGGAAAGGGAAATGGAAATTGAGCAGGAGAAGGATAAGGAGGAAATGAGTAGGGAACATGATAAAGCTAGAGATGGGATTATTCTGGATAAACTTAGAAACTAGTTTGAGGCTCGAATGGGTTTTGATAGGTGGGTATACGAAAGAATCAAGAAACTGGAAAAAATTGATAAGCAGCAGAAAAAGCAGGGAAAGAAAGATGAAAGTAACCAGGAGCAGTGGAAAAAGGTTATGGAGGAAGGAAAGACAATCATGAAGAACTTTTTGGTTATGATTTTGTATATCCTTACCTCTGTGACCAGGAATATGGAGGAAATTGCCAAGTTCCTTGATGGCTCCAGCACTTCCAAACCTATTGTGGACCTAGATGTTGATGAGGATGCTATTGAGGTAGGTAACATGGAAAGTGCTCCTGGTAGTGTGGCAAAAAGGGCTAGGGTGAGTATGAAAAAAGTTGCTTTGGACTCTTCCAAGGAAATCCCTATGCTCAGGGATAATATTAAAGATTTGCAAGGGATTAGCGGAAATTTGGCTAATGCCCTTAAGAACACTAAGTAATTTGTCTTTTGTCTTTTTTCTATTATGGTTGGATATTGCTGGTTTTGTTGGGCTTTTATGCTAGTTTTTACCCAAAACTATGCTAGTTTTTTTGCAGAATGTCTATTCTTGCTTCTTAATGCTCTTATCTTTTAAGGATCTACTATAAAGGGTTTCAGGATCCCTTCAAAACCTGTTTTTCCAGTAATAAAAAAACATAATTGTCCATTGAAATGTGGTTAGCTTTGTAATCATAGGACACGATAGTATAATTGGCACTGTTATATGATTTAGAAGCTTTTCTTTTATCATACTTTGGGAATGGTTCCTTAAACATCACATGTTCCTCATTGGAAGTGTGACCATCAACTTCTGTCGCCCTTGTCAATAAGATCTTGTATGATGTTCTTCAATCTATAACAATTGCTAGTCTTATGCCCTTTGCTCGTGCGATACTCAAAAAACTCATCATCATTCCACCATGCTGGTTTCACTTTTGGTTCATATGGTGGATTGTTTGGTATTGTTATATGATTGTTTGCAACCAATTTCTTAAATGTTGTCTCAATTGGCTCTCCCAATGGAGTGTATTTTCTTGGAGGCTTTGATGGCCTTTGAGCATTCACTTGATTATTTGAATTGGGTGAACTTGCTCTGAGAAAAGTCATCTTTGGTTTTACCACATTTGCATCTACTACCCCATCATTAACGATGTTCCAGTTTTTGTTCCAAAAGTGAGGTTTGTTAGACACAATGTGCCACTGTGAGGGGGGGGGGGTGGTAAATCAATGATTTACAAACATTTCCCTTTTCTATCCTATGTGTGTATATCGATTAATATATCTAACATAAAGAAGACTTACCAGTTAGATGGGAGACTAACACAAATGCATTCACACATGAAAGGGACATCACATAACACTGAATGTACGAGGAAAACCCAAGACGGGAAAAACTTCAGTGAGAAATGTCCAGTTAGATGGGAGACTAACACAAATGCAATCACACATGAAAGGGACATCACATAACATCGCATGTACGAGGAAAACCCAAGACGGGAAAAACTTCGGTGAGAAATGTTGTTGGAGTCTACTGCTCCAATCTAGCCTCACAATGGAAATCTAATTATAATGTTTAGGGCACCAACCCAAGGAGCACCAACCCCTACACTGAGCTCCAACTTAGTGATCTTCAATAAACATAATCAATTACCAAAGTGATAGCCTTGTTACAAATGAACTTTGTAACTCTTCTACAAATCTCTTCACTGAATATTCTATCCAGTTCACTGTCGGTTGTCTGCTTAGTCTCTCACTATTACAGCCTTATCTCTTGTTGCAACCTTACTGGTTCAGCCTCTTGTTCTTTTTTGTCGATTATGTTCTCTATCAGTTCTTCTCTCTATCAGTTCTCTCTTCTCTCTACTACACAGCTTCTCTCTGCCAGTCTACTTCACTTAGTTGAATATTCACTATCTGATTATTGTCAGTTCTCAACTTACCTTCTCAGCAATCTTCTGCAACCCTTCTCTACCAGTTTAATCACCGCCAGTTTACTTCTTTGTCAGACTCAATGGCAGACTATCGGTCGCCTCACTGATGTCAGGTGAACTCTTCAACCAAACTCTCTCTTTCTCACACTCAGTCTCTTCTCAGATTGTCTTTTTTGATTGATTTCTCCTCTCCCGCAGCAACACTCTCTCATTCAACAACAACCTTCATCGATTTTGGCTTGCATATTTATAAACTGGTTTTCCCGCCAAAAAAAACAATTCAAACTTCAATCGGTTAGGGTTTCTTCATTGACCTCGAGGTGAACCAAATCCAATCAGATCTCAACAGATCTAATCACCTTGATTGATGAATTACAACTCATCTATGAATCCCACCATTGTCATGGCTTCTAGAACATGCCTTCCTCATTAAGCAATTTGCTTTTAACCTGTCGGTTGATCTCTTAGTCGATCACCAAGAATGGTTTGGTGTTATCCTTCACCTACTTTGATCTAGTCAATCAATCTATCCTGGATCTCTATTGTCCATTTGACCTCGAGTCATAAACCTTGGCTACACATCCAATGAATCACGCAGTCAACATAAATGTGAACCTGCCACCATCGACCTCGCAGACAAACACTTCACCGACCTGTGCATGCATGCCACCTCAACTCCACGTGGCATCTTTGTCAATATCCATCTCAACAAAGACCTTTGTGTCGCCTAGACTTGGTCATCGACAATCAACACACAACCAATCCTTCTTTTCTGTTAGTTATCTAACCTTGTTAGTATCTCTCACTTTATCGGTTATCACTCATATCTATACTTTGTTGCTTTGCTAGTGGAACACCTTCACCGGTCATCACTCTTGCCAAAACACCTCATGTAACTTGTTAGCTTTACCAGTGGACATACATATCAGTAACCACCTTGATAACACCATGTCATCAACCTTCAACAATCTTCATCTTCAATCCAACAATGTCCTATGTCTGCAGCTACACCAACTTTGCCTTCTTCATCATTTGATCAGTCCTCCTCTTAACCGGTTTGCCAAGATGGAAATCATATCCTCCCTTCTCTGTATCGACAACTCAACATGTCTATTTGACAGATCCGGTGCATATCTCTGATCTCATGCATCTAAGGAAACTTAGTGTTTCACCAGTTCATCTGGTGTGAGCCTTCAATCACCTACCTTCTACTCTTCTCTCTTATCTCAGAGGACTATGATGCATTCCATGCATAATAAGAGATAAGCTCCACTTACCGGTGGGAGTGGATCCTTGTCAACTACATCCTGCAATGCACAAATGTGGCTTCCCTATTTAAGAATAATATCTTCAAATAGATACATGTGATCTGGTTTGGGCACACTCACTGTCAGTCTTCTCTTCAAATAGTGACTGCATCTTTATCCGGTGGGAGTCTCATTGTTTGACATCCACATAGTATACCAGTGACTTGTACATACTTCACCTTCGGTGTTGATGTGACGTAGATAACATTCCCCCTCTTCATCACAATCAACCAACCCACATCTTGCTCTCTTCCAAATGTCATCATTTACTAATTGTTATATCATACCAGGCTCTTGTCTATATCTTCAACACAATTCAAACACTAACTTGTGTACTAGTGACTCCAATGGCCATTATGCTGGGTGACATTCTCTCCTTTACCGGTGACTTGCTAAGCTAGGTGACATCAAAGACATCACATATGGTATGCATCAATGACAATTCTGCACATACATCTCTTATACCGATAGCCATCCTATACTAGTTGACATCAATGACAACACAATGCCAATAGGGTTTATCCTTCCCATTTGAGTCATCTTTGTTGTCTTTGAATACCTTAACGGTGCCTTACTCAATAAGAACTTTCTCAACTACCAATCCCTTTTCAATGAATTCTTTAAAAGTAGACAAACAAGCTTTTCTTAGTTCATATCCAATGTCCTTATTGATGTTTTGAGTGAACATTTCCACCATTTTTTTTGTGGAATATCACAAGAGCATCAACTAGCTAAAGTTATCCACCATTGTAAAAATGATGCGAATGACTCTCCATTTTTCTGCTTGGTATTACATAAAGTAGTTATTGACACATCTATTTCAATATTGTATGAGAAGTGTTGTATAAAAGCTTCTGCCAAATCACTCCATGACTTGATTCCAGGCAAAAGATGGGAGAACCATTTCATAGCTTATCCACCTAAACTTTGTGGAAATAGTCGCATCAAATATATTTCTTCTCTTGATACCTCAGTGCATGTTGTGAAAAACTCCCTTATATGCACCTTAGGGTCTCCCTTGCCTCTATACTTGTCAAAGTTTGGTGTCAACAAAATATGGAGGAAGTAGAGGCATTCATATGCTTCTGTCGAATGGATAAGGACATATGTCTTTCATTGTGTACTCTTGCTTTGGTGCATGCATATCTGCCATCTAGTTTTGCAAATCCTTGATTTGTTGTTGCAAGTCATTTCTAGGTGGTGTCTTCTCTCTTTGAGTTAGTCCCATGCCCAAGCCACTAGACAAAGGAAGAGGGATATAGTGCATGTATGGATGGTATTGGTCATAGATGTGCTCATATGGAGGAGGAACATAATTGTAACTAGCATAGGGGCCACTTGGTATGGTGTTTTAATGAGGAGCATTAAGCCTAGGTCGATTGTACATGTCATGACCATGGGGATAAGAGGTATCATAAGAATGATCTTGAGTATTGCCCCCAAATCTGACACAAGGTCTCCTTGTGTCATGATTTTGAATGTTCCCATGGGTATAATAGTATGGCATTGGTATGAACTTGGTTGCTATCTTGTTGTTGAGCATGCATATTAGCATTTCTCCTCCATGAAAGAGGGTGACCATGGGGTTGTTCATGAGAGTTTCTAGCAAAATTGGCATGGGCATTAGTGTTTGTGACTTCTAGTTTTTGAAATAAGGATGAGGGTGACTTAGAAATAAAAATTTATCTCCTATTACCATCATTATGTCCTCTAGGATTTGTATTTGCTTGATTCACTTGATTTGGATTCTCCTCTAAAATTTGTGACACATCAAAATCATAAGGTGATCTTGTTCCACTTTATGCTATTATTTGAAAGAAATACTGATGGTCTCTTCTCATGATTTCTTCAACCATTCTATTGAACCTTGGATCGATTATAGTCTCTTCAACATCTGCGGAAGTGATGGATTCATTGTCATTGTCATTGTTGTTCTCATTTTTTGCCGGATTACTACGATTGTCAAAATTTTGTGGGTTATAAAATTCATCTACATCAAACTCATAGGTACTCATGTTGAGAGACCTTAGAGTTTCCTTGGCTTCTCTTTTAGACTTTTGTGAACAAGTTTCAACCATGAACAAAACCTTGGCTAAAATGGAATATGGAAGAAAATGTGGAGACTATGGAATATGAAGAAGGAATATGAAATAGAATGAGAATCTAGGGTTGTCATGCAATGTCCAAAAGTGTAAGTCCAAGATAAGCGGTCTAAAGTAAGGTGTGGATTCCAAAGAGATGATATATCTCTTGATGAGGTAAGTTGACCTTGCCTAAAGAGAACCAAATGGGACCCTAAGATGATAGATCTGATATGAGAACCACTTAGTGATATGTTGTAGTATGTTTGCAAGATAAGATGAGGACTGCTAAACAACCTTTTGGCTCTAGTTTGAAAAATGTGTATGAAGGACTACAAATGATGACTAAAAGTTATCGAAAATGTGTGACAAAGTTGTGATAAAGACTGGTTGACTAAAAATGAAGCCCTAGGAAACGTTGCCTTAGAAGCTCTTTTGATTTCAAAACACAGACACGTCGTGAGTTCACAGATATGGTTTAAACCCATGCAGATGTAGTTTCTTAATGCACAGACAAGTTTTTACTGGTAATAATGCAATTCTTAGTTGTAAAGACATACACAATTATGCCCTGCACAGACGCATTTTGCCACTATCAATGATTGTTTAGTTTATTTTCTTTATTCAAAGATGCAGTTTTAAACAACTTAGATGCGGTAGTATACTATGTAGGCATCATTTTAAGAAACAGACACCTTTTAACCAATTAATGTAATATTCTCTAAGTTTTCAAAAAATAAAATACATGATTATGCCCTGCATAGACGCAACTTTTGGATACATACGTAGTTTAATCTGACACATATGCATTTTCTGATATTTTGACAATTTTTGCATTTTTCTTTGTTCAAATATGCACCAGGAAAGTGTCCAGACAGATCACAGACATGTTGATATCTAACATAGATGCGTTTCTGGAAAATTTTGTAATCTGTCCCAAATTTTGCAAATGTTGAGTGCGACCAGATCTATAATGTTGAATATCTTGCGGCAAGAAAACACAACAAACAATGAAGACACAATGTCTGAAGGTGCTTTATCAAATTTTGATTGTAATGTGTATGTTCAAAAGATTTCCACTTGTATAACACAAATTGAAGACAGTTGAAAGCATGCACAACCTAGGCTAGAAAGAGAAACCATTCAATGGGGCCCTTGCAACATAGAAATACCTCAAACAAGAGGAAAAATAGAGATTCTGGTAGAATTGTCTCCCCCACCATGACACTCACTTCTCGGACAAACCAGATTCTCTTATCTTGAAGATCTAAAGATCTTTTAATCAAGGGATTCTTGTCTCATCTTGAGTGGGTACATGAAGGGTATCTGGTGCAGGGGCACCTCATGACTAAGATAATCAGGACCAAGACAATGAAGGCCTAAAGTTCACACATGCATAAGAATGTGATCTTTCTATCTATGTAATAGGATAGTTTAGTTTGTTTGATCTTTGTAATAAACCCCACTTTGTTACCCAATGACATGGATTTGGCAAGTTAATAAGCCACCATGGGCATATGGACCTAGGGGTATTTAGTTGAGTATTTTATAAGTGTTTTATGTATTGGAGGTGTTTTAGGAGGTTTAAGAAATGTTTGAACAACTCTAAGTCTGCGGGCTCAACATGAGTCAAAGTTGCTAATGCAACCATGACAACTTTTCATGACAACTTTTGGTTACAAAGAGCAACTTCTTCCCAATGATCACCTCATTTCAGAAAGTGGTTGATAACCATTGGGGAAGGAATAAAATGTCAATTCTAATCATCATTGAGGGGGTTGAAGAGTTTTGTAAATATTTGGCATCATTGAAGTAATAAAATTTTGAGAAATTCCTACAATTTTGTTGTTTTGAATGATGTACCATACTGTATGAACATATTGGAATTAGGAAACTGGTGGGATGTGATAGAGTGACCAATCACCTTTCATATGCATCAATTTTGAGGTCTTAACTCGTTAGGACAAGGGAGAAACCTGAAATTTTTTGGAAAGTGTCTGGATTTGACAGTCATACCTAGGGTTTCACAAATAAATGGCCTAATCTTGTTGATCATTTTTTGGTTGTCCATGGACCTGGAGGAGATGTAAGTATGGATAATTTATTTTAATATTTTGGAAGACTTTTGCAGGTTTGGATTGGTTGGAGGCAAGGGTTTGATGCATTAACGTGGGCAACTCCATGTGGCCACCGTGTAAATTCAATCCAATAGGTTCCACATCAAGTGTTAGGGGTTTGATCATTATCTGAAACTTAGGGATTGATGGTTTTACCATGTCCTAAGAGTATCTCTTATGTTGGTTTGGCTAGATAGGCTTTTACTTGCCCTTCCCTTTGTAAAATAGGCCTAATTGGGGCTATTAGGTCTCCTAACCAAGATAGGGTTTGGATCCTTGTATTCCTGAATAGTTGGAACCCCTTGGATATTTTTTGTAACTCATTAAAGGGAATCCAAATCTGGGATTATTTTTTTGAGTCCTTTGGATAAATAAGGAGTTAACTAAGTGAAACCGGTCTGGCAGGGCTACTAGGATTAGTAGGCCTTCCTGCAACAACTGTCACAAACCATTGTAGGGGATCTAAATTGGTGATTGGATGGAGTCTTTATGACCTAGGGGACTTCAAACCATACCCAAGATAGGAACTAGTGACTTGGTAAGAGGACCAACCTAGTTGGGCTATAGGGTCCTTAAGAATCACTAGAAATCCTTATGAAGCATTCAAGGGAAATGGCCTTGTGAGGAAGCATATAGGGCGGAAATGATGTGGGACCTATCAAAAAAAATCTTTCTTAACCCCATAAAGTCTTTTGTGATTTCTAGAGTCCTTGGTTTGTTCTTTGTCTAAAGGAACCTACCCTATACCTATACTAGGGCTCTGCATCAAATTGGCATCAGAGCATAGGAGGAATCCTTTCGGGAAGGAGAATAGTACATGTCAGTAGAAGAATCAGAGGGTGAGGCTAGGAACATGCTTCCAAAGGTGACAAATGTGGAACTTGCAAGGATGGTGCAAGAAAACAGAGAAGAGAATGACCGACTTAGAAATTTGATAGAAAACTTGGAAGGAAGACTAGAAAGAGGAGGACCTGATGGCTCAAAGGAATTGGGAGAAGAAGAGGAGAACCCACAAGGGCAGGAAGAAGAGGAAGTTCTTACAGAGCATATGTATCTAGTCAATGCCTTGAAGTATTTGGAGAGGAGAACCATGGACCAGAAGTCAAATCTTCCTATTTTCAGTGAGAAGATGGATGTTGATGGAGTGATGGACTGGATAGAGTCCTTAAACAACTTCTTTGAATGTGAAGACATTGTTGACAATCAGAAAGTGAAGATTTCCAAGTCAAAAATGTAGGGAGCAACCTTGACATGGTGGATTTTTATGCAAGGGGAAAGAGTAAAAGAGGCAAGAGGAATGATCACCTCTTGGAAGAAGATGATTGCAAAGATCAAGGGAGTATATGTACCTGAGGACTATGAGGTCCAACTACATAAGAGAAGGCAAAATCTTAGACAGAAAGAGATGGATGTGTGTGCCTACACTGAAGACTTTCAGAAATTGAGTATAAAGTCCAAGAAGATTGAAGATGAAAGTGAAAGAGTTGCAAGGTATCTAAATGGCCTAAGGTGGAACATACAAGAGGAATTGAATCTCTTGTGCCCTGACACTGTTCATAAATTCTATCAATTAGCATTAAAGGTGGAGGAGAACCTTAAAAGAAGACAAGAGCAAAGCAGTATAGGAAGGGGTAAGCAATCAAGAGGAAGAGGCAACTTCAAAGGAAGAGGGTCAAAATTTGAGTTCCAAGGAGAGAGCAGTCAAGACTCCTCAAGGAATGAGAGTAACAATAAAGGCAACTTCAGAGGGAGAAGGCCTAATTTCAGAGGTAGATCATCAGGAAGAGGAGCAAGACCAATAAAATGTTTCAACTGCAACCAAGAGGGACACATTGCCAATAAATGCTCAGAAAAGATGGGGTCTAGTTCCCAAGGAGAAAGGAGAACCAACCTAACCCAATAATCAGATTGCCAAGGTGTGAGTAAACCTGATTCATATGGTTATCCAGAGATAGGAGAGAATTAATGTTGATAAGAACCCTCTTGAAGGTACCAACCCCTATGGATCCACCTCAGAGGAAGTCTATCTTCCACACCACTTGCCAATCAAGAGGAAAGGTATGTAAAGTTTTGATTGACTCAGGGTCTACTGAGAATTTTGTGTCAATATAAATGGTAGAGAAGTTGAAATTGAGAAGGATACCCCATCCATACCCCTATAAGGTGTCTTGGCTCACAAAGGGGCAACAAACACTTGTAGAGGAGCAGTCATGGGTGGAATTCCAAATAGGTGCATATAAGGATAAGGTTTTGTTTGATGTTGTTAACATGGATGCTTGTCACCTCTTGTTTGGAAGGCCATGGCAATATGACCTCAAAGCACACCATGATGGTTTTAGGAATACCTACTCAATCACAAAGAATGGCAAGGTCACAGAGCTACTGCCCCCGATTGAAAATAGTGAAGAAAAAAAAGAGAATGAGTCCAAAGAGATGGTGATGGAAGGGAAACAATTTCTCAAGGAGATAAAGATGGAAGAAGGGATATGTTTTTCTTTGCTTCCAATACCAATCTCAAAGGAGAAGCCTACTGTAGATGACAAGACAGAAGGGAAGGAAAAGGATCTTAGTCTGGAAGTAAAGTAGATCATTGATAGATACAAAGGAATAGTTGCAGATGGAGTACCAAGGAGTTTGCCACCAATGAGAGAAACCAGTCACTATATTGACTTAATCCCATGGGCTGCATTGCCTAACAAGCCTTCATACAAACTCACACCACAACAAAATGAGGAGATGACAAGGAAAATTCAAGAGTTGCTAGATTCTGATTTGATTGGAAAAACCCTTAGCCCATGTGCAGACCCTGCTGTTTTGGCACCCAAGAAAGATGGAAAATGGAGGCTTTGTGCTGATTCAAGAGCTCTCAACAAGATCACCATAAGGTAGAGATTTCCAATGCCTAGGATAGAAGATTTGCTTGATTTTTTGGGGGGTGCAAAATATTTCTCTAAAATTGATTTAAAGAGTGGATACCACCAAATCAGAATTAAGCCTGGTCATGAGTGTAAAACAACCTTCAAAACAAATGAAGGGTTGTATGAGTGGAAGGTTATGCCATTTGGGTTGTTTAATTCCCCAAGTACATTCATGAGACTCATGAATGAAGTTTTGAAAGATTTCACAGGGAAGTTTGTAATAGTGTATTTGGATGACATACTAATATTTAGCAGGACAAAGGAAGAGTACTTGAGGCATCTAGACATGGTTTTGAGAAAATTGAGTGAATAGGAATTGATGATCAATATGGAGAAGTGTTTGTTCATGTAGGAAGAACTCACCTACCTTGGATTTGTGATCTCTAAAGGTCACTTGAAGATGGACTAGGATAAGGTAAATGCAATTCTCTCTTGGCCTACTCCTAGGACTATTGGCGAAGTTAGAAGTTTCCATGGACTAGCCACATTTTATAGAAAGTTCATAAGAGGTTTTAGTCAGATATGTGCTCCAATGATAGACACCATAAAATGTGGTCAAAAGTGCAGGTTCTCTTGGACAAAGGAAGCAAATGAGGCATTTGAAACTCTCAAGCAAAAGGTAGCTCAGAAACCAGTACTTGCCTTACCTGATTTTAATAAAGTGTTTCAGATTGAATGTGATGCTAGTAATGTGGCCATAGGAGTATCCATAAGCCAAGAAGGTAGACCTATAGCATTCTTTAGTGAAAAGCTCAATAAGGCAAAGAGAAAATATTCTTCATATGACCTAGAAATGTATGCATTGGTCCAGTCTTTGAAAAAATGGAGGCACTATCTGCTACCAAAATAATTTATGGTCTATACTGATAACCAGGCCTTGAGTTTCATTAATAGTCAAGAAAAGTTGAGCCATAGTAATATGAAATGGGTAGAATCCCTCCAAGCCTACACATTCTCCATCAAACACAAGAAAGGAGTAGCCAACAAAGTGGCTAATGCACTAAGTAGAAGGGTGTTAACTATATTTGAAATCCAATTAGAAAGCATTGGGATGAATGCATTGAAAGATATGTACATTGCAGATGAGGACTTCAAGGAGATTTACAAGGTATGTACCAAATTTGATGAAATATATTATGTGGAATTTTTTGATTTCCTAATCCAAGATGGACTTCTCTTCAAAGGTGGGCAATTGTGCATACCAAGGTGCTCAATGAGGACTAATATCATCAAGGAAAATCATAGTGGGGCTATGGAAGGTCATATTGGCTTGGACAAGACACTTGAATTGGTGAGGAGGCACTACTTTTGGCCCAAATTGCAGGTTGATGTAAGAAAGTTTGTAGATGCATGCACTATTTGCTAGAAGGCAAAAGGAAGAAGCACTAATGCTAGCCTCTATCAGCCCTTACCCATTCCTTCAAGACCTTGGGAAAGTGTGTCAATGAATTTTGCAATGGGTTTACCTAGGACACAAAATGGGTTTGACAGTGTATTTGTATTAGTGGATAGGTTTAGTAAAATGACACATTTCTTGCCATGTAAGTCCACTAGTGATGCATCTATTTTTCAAAGAAGTAGAAAGGATCCATGGACTCCCGTTGAATATAGTGTCTGACAGGGATGTCAAATTTGTTGGCGATTTTTTGGAGAACTTTGTGGAGGAATATTGGCACCAATCTGTCCTTTTCATCAGCCTATCATCCACAAATGGATGGGCAGACATAAGTGGTAAATAGATCATTGGGAAACTTATTGAGATGTCTTACAAGACAACATGGTGAAAAATGGGATTTAAACTTATCCCAGTTTGACTTTGCCTACAATGACATTGTAAACAGAAGCACAGGGAAGTAACCCTTTCAGATTGTGTATGGGTTACATCCAAGAGGGGTATTGGAGTTGAGAAAATTGCCCCATATAGACCCCATAAGTGTAGATGGGGAGAGGTTTGTTGAAGCCATAAAGGAAGTCCATGAGAAAGTCAAGATGCAACTTCAAAAGTCATCAGACAAGTACAAAGAACATGCAGATCAGAAAAGGAGAGAATTATAATTTTAGGTTGGAGATTTGGTTTTGGCAAATTTGAAGAAGGAAAGGTTTCCCAAGGGAAAGCACACTAAGCTCATGCAAAGGAAAGTGGGACCATGCTAAATCTTGAAGAAGTTTGACAATAATGCCTATGAAATTCAATTACCACCTGACCTTGGCATATCTCTGATGGTCTTGAAAAGCACTGAGAAGGTGGGGGGGGGGGGGTGAATTAGTGACACCAAAACAAGCACCACTTTAAACACTAACTAGTAGATGAATTTAACTATGAATTTGAACAAAATACATGCTATCGAAAATGAAATAACAACATCCACATAAAGTAGAATATCCACCATAACACAAGTGTGTATACACGTGGAAAACCCAAATAGGTAAAAACCATGGTGAGATCAAACTCACAAGTTAACTATCTGTAGTAATAGATAACTGACCGGTTAAGGTCTTACAAAGAGCTCTACTAGGAGTGAATCTTGTTAGAGATCCCAAGCTTGATTAGAAGCTTATACCTTGTTAAGATTACTACCCTGTTAAGAGTAACCTTGCTGGAGGATTTTAGAATCCAAACTAATGGATCACCTTGTTAGAGGATTTGTACAATGAAGCTTGTTAGAGATTACCCAGTTAGGGGATTTTATTCTGTTGTAATGATTAGAAAACAACAAGAAAGATTTGATATGTTCTGAGTAGCACAAAACTTGCTTGATCAGATCATTCTAAGTACATTCAACATTGCTCTCCATCTAAACACTTATTGCTCTTCAGCAAAAGTATTCACATAGATCACCTCTTCTATATTTGATCTCTCTTTTTCATCTCTCATAAAATGATTCACTAAGATGTCTTTAAATCGACATACAAACCTTATGTCGGCCATAGGAACACAATTTCCTAGGTGTAGTGTATCTAGATAGTTAAACATAACTCATTACAAAAATCACTGCCAAACAAATGGTGTTGGCAAACTCATCACACAAATGGATACCGATTAGAACAATCAATACTGGTTGGAATAAAACTAGTGAATCGTTGTCCTGGAATCTTCCACTTGATCTTCATCTTCAACTTTATCTTCAATTTGATGCCGACTCAGTGCAATCTTAGGTTATCTCTTAGGCACATACTGGTTGACACAAAGTACCAGTTAGAGATAGAGCTTAAACATACTGGTTGGTAGTGTAAACCAATTGAAGTTACACTGGTAGTCAATGTAATCATATATGTGTGTGAGAGTGTTTCATCAATGACAACAAGTGATGAATACATTATAATTACCATCAAGCCAACAATCTCCCCCTTTGGCATTGATGGCAACACTTATAAAATTTTAGAGTAATACAATACCGCTAAGTGTGTATACACAACATATTTACAAATGTACTCATATTCCCCTTTTAATGCAATACTCCCCCTTAATGCATGCATAAATACAAAATTTTCAAAAACACACATACATATTATTACTCCCCCTTTGACAACAATGCCAAAATGATAAAGTAAAATATATACATATATATATAGAAAATCTGTATCAAAGTGTTCATCATATATTACAATTTTAAACAAGTTCATGCATTGGCTATTCTCATGAAAATATTATTGAAATTCTGCTTCATCTAGGATAGAGCATTCTTCCATGATTCTAGCATGTTATCTATATACTCAGAGGTAGACAACAACTGGGAATAGAATTCTTCCATTGAGTTTAGCGTGCAGGTTTCAAGAGTAGCAAGAATAGCTTCTGCACTGGAGTAGGCTCTCTGAAGAATGTCAACCTATGAGGTGAGCTGACTCTTGAGCTCTCTTAGAGATTGGAATCTCTTAGCTCTCTCATTATTATTCCTATTCAGTCTGTCATGCATTTCATCTATAGACTGGTTAAAGGTATGAATGGAGTCATGGAGTGGGACATGTGCCTTGCATAACATTTCTATTTCTTGCTCAGTTTCAACTTGATTCTTAGAAATATTAGAATAAAAGAAAGTAATATTGGAGGTAGAGGCAAGATACTTTCCTCCAGATTCAATGGCTTTCTTCAACAGACTACCATTATGAGATAAAGCCATTTTGCTATTTTTAATGTGCTTAGCCAGTTTATCTCCATATGCCTTCTTATGGGTCTTCTCAACAGATATTTGAGCAACATCTTCAAGCGATTTGATTTGATCAGATGCATCTACAACTAACTGACCAAGTCTGCTGATAGGGGTAGGAAGATGTGCGACAGAGGTTTCTGGTAGTAATCCAGACAAAATTTCTACTGCATTCTGGATTGTCTCTGCCTCAATTCTTTGCTCTTTCAATCTCTTCTTGTGTGCACGAGATTGCACAACATTACCAATCTTCATCATTTCTGATGCACTCAAGGTATTCATGTCAATAGGTCTTGAAATACTTAAAGAGTCTTCATCATCATCATCATCAAGTAGTTCTTGCTTTGCTGGTTCACAGGGTATACTCTTAATGATGGCTCTTTCTATGTTTTTCTCTGTTGTATCTTTTGTTTGCTGAGTAATAACTTCCTTAGTAGACTACTTTTGAGTAATCTCAATGATCGATGGAGATTGGGGTTTCTCTAGTTGTTCAATTGTCAGTTCACTGACCACTTTTAGTTGATTACCTGGTTGATCACCTGATGTAACCTGTACTTCTATGATTGTAGGAGGATCCATATCTGGTGCAGTAATGTCTCCAGATAGGTCTACTGTGTCCTGAATATCTTCATCAACAAGAATAATGAAATCATCCTTCTTCTTGGTTGGATAGACTACGTCAGCTTGAACAATTTCCTCTTCATCCATTTCTGGTCAAGGAACATCTTTTGTGGTATCATCCTTACTACTTGAGTGGATGAAATCTTCCCTCTTTTTGATTATACAGGCTAGCTGATTGACCTTTTTGCATTAAGAAGCTTCAATCTTCTCACTTTAAAATAAAAATATGATTTGTATTCCTTAGTTAAAGCACTAATTCCATTTGACGATAGATTGGGAAAATACTATACAAATGCTTCATCAATAATCTTCTTTTCTAATTGAATGGCTTCTTCCCATTTATCTAACAAAGTATTATACAAAGAGACTGAAACATCTTTCTCCAAATCATGCAGAAATCTACTGTAATGACCCAAATAGGTTATTACCAGTTGGAGTACTTGCTTATGCTCATCTTCAGTAAAATAATCATAGTGTTGTTTGACATTGTCAAACCTATTTCTTCCCAATGACTTCATTGTTCTCTCAAATGTTGTGTCAGGTTTGTAGGTGGCAATATCTATAGGTGTAGTTGCCTTTGGCACTAAGTTTACCTTCTTAGGTGTTTTGCCAGTTGCTTTTTCCTTCGTTGGTTCTTCTTCAGAATCTATACCCCCAGACTCTGGTTGCAAAATCAATTTCCTATTCCTCTTCTTTGGTATGCTCTCCTTCTTCTCAGGCATTTTAGGTGCTGGTTCCTTCTTGATTAGGAAACTCCTAGTCACCCTTGTAGTCTTCTTCACAGGAGATTTTTCATCACATTTCTTTTTCTTTCCTTTTGTTTTTGCTACATGTGCAGTACCAGTTTCAGTTGGTGCATCTTGGACTGCCAAGGTGTCCAATTTTGCCTTCTTTTTGTCTTTGGGTGATGCTAACAGGGTATTAGCATATCAAGCCAGTAAATCATGATTGACCTGTAGCTCATATCTTCCATTTCTTCTTCTCTAGGTTCAATTGCTTGCATCGAGCAGAAGTCAGTGGTAATCATGAAGATCATGTCTTTTGAAAAGTGTTTAACCACATCTTTAGGTAACCTCATTCTCAAACTCATCTTCTTCCGGAATTCATTAAAGTACCTATTCACGGTAGTTGAAAAAGTATTCTTCACAGCCTTAATGTTGTTCTTGATCTGTGCATTGACCGATTGTTCTTTGGACCATTCAATGTCACCTACACCCAATAGAAAGTTTTGAAAGTACAAAAATAACCCAGCTAACAACTGACCATATTTGAACTTCTGAGAATTGTCCTTATTAATGGATTTCAAATTTTGAAATAACTGGACTCTGAAAGCTTCAAAAATATCATAGTCTGCATTATCAATTATCATTCTATGTGTTGTATGAATTGCTACAGATGGCACACTGTTAAGTCTATTGGAGTAAAATACTCGGTAACCTATCACCATTGTTGCAAGTTTCACCACAGGGTCTCTAATATTGTTGATAGAAAAAGCATGCCCATCAGATGTAGAACCGGTTAACTTGAAGGCAGTACCTTTTGAAATTCTCCTCAGCACAGGAATTTCACCAGTTGAGCAATAACCCAATACAACCCTAATAGCTTCCTGGTTATTGTGTGAGTCCTCTCCAGATACATATTCTCTCTGTGGACTTGACTCAAAATTATTCTTATGTGATCATCCTCAAAATCTTCAAGAAAGTAGGCGGCATTATGAAACCCTTTTTCAAAAACCCTAGCATATTTAGTTTCAATCTTTCCGTCCTTATCACAGAGTAATTTTAGTTGAGTATAGATGTGAAGAGTTCCCAAATCTTCAATTTTGCAATCTATATAGCTGGACAAATCACCTTTGACCACGACACCGCTCAGGACTTGCAACAATGAATTATAAGACATAATTTCATCTACCTTTAGAGCTTCCTCAGGCTCAGATGTGATCATCAACCTCTCTACAGACTTAGAAGTAGATGCCATTCTAGATAAACAAGTTTCAAAGCGGTATACAAAGAAATACCTTGTATCTTGCATGTCGCTCTGTTTCCCAGTTGAACTATTCAAATACACACCCATTCACTTCTTTGCAGCTTCCAATTCAACTTGATTTCTCTAATTACAAAGTAATTTGCCAATTTACACCAAGACAATCTTGTTTAGCTCTGCAATCGCTTCAATTTTCCTTTTTCAAAAGAGTTAGGGTAAAAATGATAAGGTAAAACTTGTTTTTATCCTTTTTACCAATCGCAATAAATGCTCACACTTTTAGGTTACAAACCCTAATTTCACCGCTTAAGTGAAATACCGGTTAATAACACGTCACCGAAAAGTCACCAAAATTCAAAATTCAAAAATTCTTTCCCGCTCATTTACAAAAGGGGTCTGGAAATGTTTTCCTGTTACGCTCCCCTTAATTGTGTTAGACAAGCTTAAGTCATCGGTGTTGTATTCTCTTCATTGGGTGAAGGAATGGTTTCCTCTACAAGCAATTCTTCGCTTTTCTTCTTCCAAGTCTAGTTCATATCTTCTCCGATTTCCTCAATATCAATTTTCTGCTTGCCTTTCTAATATTTGAAAGAGTTGATCGGTTTACTATTCCTTGATCTGCAAAACTTTGCCAAGTGCCCTGGTTTGTTGTAGTGGTAACAACCCATACTAGATGATCTCTAGGGTCCTACATTTCCTCTTCCTATTCTTCTTCTACAATTCATAGCCACATGACCAAAGTTATTACAAAAGGTACAAACAACATTTGTTACCTTTTCCATTTCGAATGGACTAAACTGGTTGTCGTAGGATCTTCGCTAGTTCCTATTTACTTGGTTATCAAAGTTGCTTATCTGGTCACATATGGTCTAAGATGCATGTGTGGTACAAGATTAATTGATCCATATCTGCAGTCAATATGTTTATTGCCATACATTCCACAAGTGTAGCAATGACCTTCTAACTTTCTAGACACATACCTAACATTAGTATTGTAGCTTGCATTTTTGTTAGGTTTGTTCCTACAAACATTTGCAGTATGACCAGGCTTATGGAAAACAAAGTAGACATGTTTAAAAGCCTTCTTACCGGTAGTCTTATTGACTTTAGAAGCAGTTTTGTTCTTTGGATAGTTGCTCTTTGTACAAGAGGATTCACCTTTTTTAGTTGTATGAAATCCAAGTCCAAAGATATCACCCTTCATTCTCTGTGATTGAATTTGTTCTTCCAGCATGGTAGAAATTTTGACAAACTTTTCCAATTTCTCATTGGCTTCAGTAATCTTTTTGACAAGCTCTTCATTATGCTTAAATAGGTTCTCTTGTAGAGATGATGCCAACAAAAGATCTAGCTTTAGGTTTTCCTTTTCTTCTGTTTCAACAATCAAGTCCTCATGTATAGTATCTTTTTTCCATTTGATCTTTATGATCTCCTGATCTCTTACCTTGATAAGATCTTCAATAGCTCTTCTGGCTTCCAGTTCCTAACTCTTGTAGATAGTGAGACCTTCTAGCTCTCTCCCTAGATTCAGTTTCTCACCCTGTAAATTTTCAACTTCTTCTACTAAAGCATCAATATTTGCTTCATCTAAAGAATTGCTATCAAATATTTCTAATAGTTTTTCAGATAACTCTCTCCTTTTGGTTTGAGAAACTTTTAGTTTGCCCCTAAGGGATTCAATCTCATTTTTGCTAGCATCTAGCTCTCTAACCATCTCGAAGTAGCTTTTGTCCCATGGTAGTTTCAAGATTTCCTGCTAAGCGGTTAGGCTTCAAAGAAGTTAGGCTCTGATACCAATTGATGGTCTTGAAAAGCCCTGAGAGGGGGGGGGGGTGAATCAGTGACACCAAAACAAGCACCACTTTAAACATTAACCGGTAGATGAACTTAACTAAGAATTTGAACAAAATACATGCTATCCAAAATGAAATAACAACATCCACATAAAGTAGAACATCTACCATAACACAAGTGTTTATACGTGGAAAACCCAAATAGGTAAAAACCATGGTGAGATGGAACTCACAAGTTAACTATCTGCAGTAATAGATAACTGACCAGTTAAGGTCTTACAAAGAGCTCTGCTAGGAGCGAATCTTGTTAGAGATCCCAAGCTTGATTAGAAGCTTATACCCTGTTAAGAGTACTACCATGTTAAGAGTAACCTTGCTGGAGGATTTTAGAATCCAAACTAATGGATCACCTTGTTAAAGGATTTGTACAATGAAGCTTGTTAGAGCTTACTTGGTTAGGGGATTTTATTCTGTTGTAATGATTAGAAAACAACAAGAAAGATTTGATCTATTCTAAGTAGCACACAACTTGCTTGATCAGATCATTTTAAGTACATTCAACACTACTCTCCATCTAAACACTTATCTCTCTTCAGCAAAAGTATTCGTATAGATCACCTCTTCTATATCTGTTCTCTCTTTTTCATCTCTCATAAATTGATTCACTAAGATGTCTTTAAATAGACATACAGACCTTATGTCGACCATAGGAACACAATTTCCTAGGTGTAGTGTATCTAGACAGTTAAACATAACTCATCACAAAAATGACCACCAAACAAATGGTGCTGGTAACTCATCACACAAATGGATACCAGTTAGAACAATCAATACCAGTTGGAATAAAACTAGTGAATCATTGCCCTGGAATCTTCCACTTGATCTTCATCTTCAACTTTATCTTCATTTGTATGCCGACTTAGTGTAATCATAGGTTATCTCTTAGGCACATACTGGTTGACACTAGTACTGGTTAGAGATAGACCTTAAACATATCGATTGGTAGTGTAAACCAATTGAAGTTACACCGGTAGTCAATGTAATCATATATGTGTGTGAGAGTGTTTCATCAATGAAAACAAGTGATGAATACATTATAATTATCATCAAGCCAACAATCTCCTATTTTTAATGTTTGTGATCTAACTCCTTTTAAAGGTTATTCTAATGCAGGTAGCTCACAACAGGTCAAAGAAGATACAACAGATGTAAATCTTCCCAAACATGAGCTACCTAAACTTGAGAAAGTGTTGGAGACCAAGGTTGTAAAGAAGACCAGGAGAAATGAGTACAAACAATACTTGGTCAAATGGAAAGGAAAACCAGACTCTAAAGCCATTTGGTTGGATGAAGATCAGATCAAGAAGCATGGCACTACATTACATGACCTCATCTCAAGTGGACTTGAGATTCATTCACTCTGGGGGTATGGTGCAGGGGCACCTAATGACTAAGATAACCAGGACCAAGACAATGCAGGGGCACCTAATGACTAAGATAACCAGGACCAAGACAATGAATTCCTAAAGGTCACACATGCATAAGAATGTGATCTTTCTATCTATGTAATAAGATAGTTTAGTTTGTTTGATCTTTGTAATAAACCCCACCTTGTTACCCAGTGACATGGATTTGGCAAGTTGATAAGCTACCATGGGAATATGGGCCTAGGGGTATTTAGTTGAGTATTTTCTAGGTGTTTTATGTGTTGGAGCTGTCTTAGGAGGTTTAAGACATGTTTGAACAACTCCAAGTTTGCGGGCTCAACATGAGTCAAAGTTGCTAATGCAACCATGACAACTTTTCATGACAACTTTTGGTTACAAAGAGAAACTTCTTCTCAATGGTCACCTCAATTCAGAAAGTGGTTGATAACCATTAGGGAATGCATAAAATTTTGATTCCAATCATCATTGAGGGGGTTGACGAGTTTTGTAAACATTTGGCATCATTGTTCAAGCAATAAAATTATGAGAAATTCCTGTAATTTTGTTGTTCTAAATGGTGTACCGTACTGTATGGACATCTTGGAATTAGGAAACTAGTGGGATGTGGTAGAGTGATCAATCAACTTTCATATACATCAAGTTTGAGGTCTTAACTCATCAGGACAAGGGAGAAACCTCAAATTTTCTGGAAAGTGTCTGGATTTGATAGTCATACCTAGGGTTTCACAAAGAAATGGCCTAATCTTGCTGATTCTTCTTTGGTTGTCCATGACCTTAGAGGAGATGCAAGTATGGGCAATTTATTTTAAGATTTTGGAAAATTTTTCAGGTTTGGATTTGTTGGAGGCAAGGGTTTGATGCATTAAGGTGGGCAACTCCATGTGGCCATCATGTAAATTCAAGCCAATAGGTTCCACATCAGGTGCTAGGGTTTGATCACTGTCTAAAACTTAGGGATTGATGGTTTTACCATGCCCTAAGAGTATCCCTTGTGTTGGTTTGGCCAAATAAGGCTTGTACCTGCCCTTCCATTTGTAAAATAGGCCTAATTGGGGCTATTAGGTCTCCTAACCAAGATAGGGTTTGAATCCTTGTATTTTTGAACAAATTGGAACCCCTTGGATATGTTTTGTAACTCATTAAAGGGTATCTCCTTTGGATAAATAAGGAGTTAATTGAGAGAAACCGGTCTGGTAGGGCTACTAGGATTAGTAGGCCTTCCTACACCAACTGTCACAAACCATTGTAGGGGATCTAAATTGGTAATTGGATGGAGTCAATCTAACCTAGGGGACTTCAAACCATACCCGAGATAGGCACTGGTGACTTGGGAAGAGGAACAACCTAATTGGGCTATAGGGTCCTTAAGAATCACTAGAAATCCTTATGAAGCATTAAAGGGAAATGGCCTTGTGAGGAAGCATATAGGGTGGAAATGATGTGGGACCTATCAAACTAAATCTTTCTTAACCCCATAAAGTCTTTTGTGATTGCTAGAGTCCTTGGTTTGTTCTTTGTCTAAAGGAACCTACCCTATACCTATACCAAGGCTCTGCATCAGTATCTATAGGGTACGATTGACACACCTTAAACCATCAAATGTAGGGAATTTGGGCCTCTAAATAAAAAGGTATCTAGTGGGAGAACTTCAATAGTCCTTGGTGTCTACCCATGTAGAAATGACTCATTTATGAACCCATTCCCAATCCTCGAGAGGATTTTTACGCATCTCACACAAGTATGGATACTAAAGGAAAACCGTCAATGTAGATACACATCATCAAGTGGTCGTGGCTTTCGCCTA
This sequence comes from Cryptomeria japonica, assembly GCF_030272615.1. Lineage (NCBI taxonomy): Eukaryota > Viridiplantae > Streptophyta > Pinopsida > Cupressales > Cupressaceae > Cryptomeria > Cryptomeria japonica. The sequence goes on along the minus strand of NC_081411.1, from coordinate 331,807,065 downwards.
ACATATTAATTTATATAGTGGGTTGAAGAAGTATCACTTGGGTCGTTCCCTCTCACTTGGCCTTATGGACTACTCAGGATGTAGGCCCTTCTACCTAAAAAAATAAAGTAATAACAATTTCTCTTACACCTAAGGTCCAATGGAAGGAAAGGGGAGATGATACTTTTGTTATCACTTTAGGGTTAAACATAAAGTGTTCCAAAGGCACCAAACACTTCAAAAAAGTTATTTAACCCCAAAATGAAAAAGATATGAGCCCAAATTAGACTAAGAATTGAAATGCAAAGACACACACTATGATTACCCCTGCAACAAAATGATTAGTAGTTTTGAATAATTACCCCCACCTTGAAGCACACTTGTTAGGTTAATTTTGGAAAATCCAAATCAAAATGTGAAAAGGAAGTCTTTGACAATACGGTTTTGCTTTTGAATAGCTTCACCACTTCGTTAGTCCAACTAAGGGGTTAGGAAAAAACCAAATCTGAAAATCCTTAAAGAAAAGACCAAAAACTTAAACTAAAAATGAAAAAAAAAAAAACGCACTTATACATTCCTCAAACGTGGAAATACCAAACTCAAACGCGATAATAAATAAACTTGCAAAATTCAATTTCCAAAATACACAGATGTGACAATCGAACACAAACACGACAATAAAGGTCACACACACAACAATATAACACAGACGTGACAAGAAAGACATATGTGATAGTAAGGTGCACATACATGCACCGAAAAACACAGATGTGGGACTCCGGCTCGTAGACATGAGAGTAACTGACGTAGATGCAGAAATACCTAAAACTTGCAAAACAAAAACTAGAAAAAAAACACAAACATGACAAGATAGTCATAGACGTGATTTCGTTTGTAATCATCGTTGATCTGACCTGCAACTTAACACAAAATACTAAAACTACAAAAAGATATTAGAAACTAAGGGACAAGAGTCCCACCGGGCATGCCAAAATGTATACGGTGAAAAGTGATGATGATAAACTATTGCAAAACCACAAAAATCCAACCACAAATAAACCCTAGTTCTACAATAAATCATTCACCATATACCAATGAACAAATCTAAGAACATGCAAATCAACAAATAAGATAATAATACCATTCACATTCCAAGTAGGGTTTGATCTCCATTGATCTTGTTTGGTATATTTGCTCTTAGATTTTGTATGTGCACAGGAGCACAACAAAGAATGGATTGGTGGTTGTGAAGTTGCTTGATCACAAGAAGGCTTGATTGCAAAAGTACTTAGATGCATTAGGGATTTGAAAGGATGAGAGTAACTTCTTATATAGAAGACACCTTAGAAAATGGAGGGTTAAGATTAAGAGGTGAAAGAATAAATGGTCGGTTAGGATTAAAGGGTAGGTATGAAAAATAATAAAATTTGAAGGGAGTAGTTAGAGGAAAATTAAAAGAGAAATGACAATTGTCATGGAGATAAAAAGCTAATGAATTAGTTAAATAAATAAAGATCTATTTAATTAATAGAGGAAGTGGGATCAATTAAATAAATAAAATATTTATTTAATTTAAGGAAAAGATAATTTAAATAAATAAAAATATTTATTTAAATAGGGAAAGGCAAGAAGAGGATAAGTGAATTAATTAAATAAATAAAAATCTATTTAATGAATAGAAGGCTTAGTATAAAATAATTAAATAAATAAAAATATTTATTTAATTATGACAGGATAATTTTAGGTGTCTACAGTTAGCATAGTAGGATGAAGGTACCCCCTCTTTATCTCCCACATCAGAATATGTTCCTTTGACAACCATTGTTCCGATTCAAGCTTGTAAATACACCTTTACTTCACTTTGTTGCTCCTTTTCACAAGTTTCACAATCCCACTAAATCTTGCACTTCAAAACTCTCTACAACTTTCACTCTTATTTGCTTTTGCTTTGCTTTGCTCTTCTATTCACAAGGCGAATGGAAAAGGATGACAAAGTTGGTATTTCTATAGCAGATGAAAAGATAGTTTGTGCAAATTAATGGTAGATTTTTTTTTGAAAAATGCCCACAATTAAGGAAGGGGTACATACAACTCATTTCATCACCATTTTAAAATATTGAGGCGCTCCAAACAAAATGGAAAAGAAAATTATAGGCTTAGCATTAAATTCAGCTCAAAATGGCCAATAAGGGTTGTGATGCTAAAAATGTGGTATATAGAAGGCATACACATATAATGAGACAATAAAATGTAGTTGAAAAGCTTAATTAAAAACTAGATTAGAAATGCAAACCATAAGCCTTCCTTGAAATGTCCCATTTTCCTCTATTCTTGAGGACCTTGAAGGTGTTGGATTGATGGGTTCTCAGCAGAGCAATGACCTCCAAAGTGGCAACTCAAGAGTTGAGGAGCTATTTGATCATGATTGACTATGGAGATGATACTAAATGCATGATTTAAGAAACTAGATTAACATGCCATGATTAATCCAAAATGCTAATTACTAGATGATTGAAATGAAAATTGCCTATAGTAATGATGCTAAAGCTATGATTGCAAGGGATGGATATGCCTATAGTAACAATGCCTAAATTGATATGAGATGGAATCCTTATTGCTCCAAAATGGGGGATATTTATAGAAATTCCAAGGCTAAAGTTGAGGTGGCAGGAATCAACGGTCCAGATCTGATATGAAGATATCAAGGGTCAAGATTGAGGAAGTTGGAGAAGAGGATGGAGGAAGGGACACTTGTCATCTCTGTGGTGACAAGTGTCAAGGAGCCTTGCTCATGAGAGGGCAAGTGTCCAAGGGAGGAGACATGTGGCAAAAGTGCCATGTGTCTCAAGGGAAAAATATCCACACCGTAGGAGGTTAGGATGTGCAAGATAGGCTAGGGTTAGTTAGACCCAGGATTAGATGGAATGGGTTAAGTTAGGGGATGGTTAGGTTAGGTGGTTAAAAGTTAGGAGCCATGCGCTCATTTGGATTTAGAAATTCAAATAATTGGAAAATGATAATTAATCTCAACAAACTTGAGTTTGTTAATCTTAATTAGGGATTTGAAGAATTGATTTATATGGGGTGACATTAATTAATTTAGAATTAATTAATCAAAGGGGGATATGAAATGAACTATACAAATAAATCATGTAGATTTATTTACTAGTAGATGAATAGAGAAATTAATTAAATTGCTTGCGAATTTAAATAATTGGGAAGGGGAATCAATCAAATAACTGCATATTTAATTAACTATCTTCAGACCATTTTTAGGTGTATACATTTTGCCCCTCTTTGAAGCGACGTGTGATGACGCGTTGGTTCAAAGAAAACTTGATTGATGATGTTGCTAATATTGATAGGATGTAGATTTGATCTTGATTTGATGCGGATTTGGTTTCAATATGATACTAATTTGATTTTGGGATGATAAATCTCGATATGATGTGGTTTCGATCTTGGAGATAATAAATCTCGATATGATGTCCCAGATGATGATTGATAGATAACGATGTGAGGATGCCCCTTCAGGAGATGAATTAGATAATTTTTGAATGTTTTTGAATTTTCCGTGATTTTTTGATTTTTTTGAATTTTTGAAATTTTTTTGATTTTTCTATTTTTAATGATTTTGTGTTTTTTAGAGATTTTCAGAGTCAATCCAATTCATTTCCTGATAAGAAATTTGAAAACGTTGCCCTGCCAGGTTGATTAGTTGATTAAATAATTAAAAATTAGTGGAATAAAAATCCCACTTAAATGCCCCATTATGAGTTTTAAAAAGTGAATTCATTTTATCACTCCTCATTTGTGCACTTCAATTGTTTGAGAAAATTTGCTCTAGAAGAAGGAAATGGCGATTCCGTACCACCAACATAGGTTTGAGCGAGTTCGGCGATATGAGTGTCCTCAAGCATACGGTACATCGATACGTACTTCGAGAAAACCTAGCTTTGTTAAATTTTAGTTGATTTTTGAAAAATTTAGCTGTTTGCATAAAAAATTATTTTTTAGTGCTTTCATCAAATGGGTTGGGAAAAAAAGTATATTTTTGAGATGGGTTTTTCAATTTATGAAAAGTGTTTTTTCTATATTTTTCGAAATTTTTCACTTCGTATCCCAAAATAAAAAAAACATCAAAATTTTTTAAATGCCGCATTTTTTTATTCATTTTTTTTTTTTTTCGCATTTTTGGGGTGGAGGGGCGGTGTTGCCTTGGCGGTGGCTGCCACTGCGGGGGTGGGGTTTTTTTTTGTTTTTTTTTTCGGCGATTTTTTCGTTTTTTTCGATTTTTCGATTTTTTGATTTTTGATTTTTTTTTTTTTCAATTTTTCAATTTTTTGTCGAGTTTGATTTGATTTTGGCAATTTTTCAAAAAAAAAATTTCGTTTTTTTGGATTTTTCAAATATATATATATTTTTTTGGATTTTTCAAATTTTTAGCGATTTTTCAATTTTTCGATTTTGCAATTAGGAGATTTGGCGACGAGGTTTCGATTTTTGGCGAGTTTGATTTCATTTTGCGATTATTTGATTCGGGTGATTTTGAGAAAATGATTTGATTTGTCGATTTTTGAAGAAAATGATTTGATGTGTCGATTTGTGCCATTTTTTGAATTGATTTGATAAAGAGGTTGGATTTGCTGTCAATTTGATTTGATTTTTGATTTTGATAGGGTAAGATTTTATTAGTTATCTAATTGATAAAATTAGACACTCCTGATTGATAAATTTGATGATCAGTTCTGATTATCTCGATGCACGCACGAGATGAGATAGGATTGATAATGACCTCATGCTAGATGAGTGTCATTGATAGAGGCCCAACGAGATTTGATAAAAATCTCAATTGAGCGCAAAATAGATCGATAGATAGATTGATTTGATAGATAGATAAATCAAGAAACTGATATGATGAGATGATTTGATTGCAGGAGCACTTTACTGTTCTCCAGTCTCAGGAGTGCTTCCCGAAGACATGGATGCTGATACCCTGCCTTAGCCAGGCGAAGCAAGACCACATTGGCAGGTGTGGTTTATCTTCCCTTCTTGACATGCCCTGACCTTTTATAAACTGGGTATTATTGACAGCCTTAGCAGAGCACTGGCATAGCGAGCATAATACTTTTCATTTGCTGACGAGAGAGATGACGATGACACCTGAGGATGTCTACTAGATATTGCACATCCCTGTGATGGGTGAGCTAGTATATTATGATCTCATCGAGTGGGGTGGGACAAATGCACTTTGTCAAGTGTTTGAGGATGATGAGATAGGTGGATTTGATATTACGTGGCAGGAGATGCTAGAGCTAGGATATACCACATTACCGATTGTGCTTGCTGGATTTATTGGAGGTTTCCTTTGTCCTGATCATAGGTCAAAGAGATTATTTGTTGGATGCGGCCATCTTCTTGAGCAGATGGTGACAGAGGGGACCTGATTTGCATGGGGGTCATGCATGTTGGTGCACTTGTATCATGACCTGCATCGAGTTGTGTACCAGGGATCAGCTGCATTATCAGCAGGGGTGACTGTGCTTTAGATATGGGTCTGGGAGCATTTGCCTATCACATGATCATTGGCTGGCAGAGATAGACCTGTAGGAAGGCCTTATGCTGATGGGTATCCAAGTATCATTGTCCAGCGAAAGCTGGGCAAATTGGAGTACTGGCGATGAACCTTGGATGATCTGGATACTGTGATATGGAGGCCATACAACAATTGCGAGATTTGGCCTGAGGATGCAGTGGAGATGTTGTATGTATTCATGACGTGATATCTAGTTGGATCGACACCTTATGTCATCAAGCGATTCCCTTGTATGAGGGTGTTGAGAGAGTATGGTAAGATACAGGGGATACCACAGGGTACAACTCATTATGCTCGCCGAAGATTAGATGTGGCTACTTGGGGGCCTTCTATTTCATATGACTAGGCATGCACAGAGTATTGATCGTTGGGGCCTCTGGATTGGGATTATCTTCCAGGTGTGATGGATAGCGGGATGACACAAGAGTATGCCATGCATTATACTGTACATAGGTTTCCGAGGCTGACATGTTCGAATGAGCCAGAGCCAGTCTTAGATGAGGATGATGAGAGACTATGACACAGAGCTCCTAGATGACGGAGGGATGGTGGGGGGGAGGAGGTGGATGTAGAGATGATAGCAGAGATGTAGATGGATATGGAGGAGATGCAGGAGATCATGGTGTTGGAGATGATGATGGAGGAGATGACGATGGGGGGATGGGGAGATGGTTGAGTAGTGGCAGTGGTAGTGACAGGCACACTAGGAGCTAGCAATTCTAGATCTGCCAAAGATGTATATACAGATTGGATGGCCCGAGTGGTCAGACGCTGGAGATCAGGTCTAGGGGATCAGGGGTATCAGGTTCTAGAGCAGGAGGTTCCCTCAATTGAGCAAGTACCTATGACAGTATTACGGGCTGAGCAGCCACAGGAAGAGGCACCTCGATGGATCCTCATTAGGATGTCGTCTCATTAGCAGCAGGCTCAGATTATAGACTTACAGGCTCAGGTTTAGCAGCTAGAGAGTCGACTAGCAGAGAGGGACTCTCTGATGGCCTAGCTAGAGACTCAGATGGCTTCTCTCCTAGTCGAGAGAGACACAGCTAGGGATAGGTGTCGACAGGCCGAGGCACATGTATAGTTGTCAGGAGAGTTTATTTCAGGGAAGACTGCCCTAAAGATGATGCGCCAGGGGATCCGAGAGGCTGAGTATTATAGGACCTTATACTTTATTGTTGTTCCTCCTGATTGGAGGGCTCTAGGATTTTCACAGTTGAGTAGGAGATCGGGACAAAGATAAATTGAGAGTCAAGGAGTGACATGGCCACTTCAGAGAGCTCCCCCAGGTGGGGACTCAGGTACAGGGGTAGCAGTTGGTGCTACTATACCTGCCACATCAAGATAGAGTTTCGCTCCACGTCCTAGTGGTCACACTGATATGGGACATTGATACATTCATGTACACACCTTTTTGTGATGAGATATTGATGATTCCCATGCTGTATATTTGTGATGTATCTCATATATTTTGTTATATCATTGTACTTTGGACATTGATCTTATTTTGATGATATGATATGCAGTCAATCCTATTTTCTCTACATGACCTATGAGATGATGGATGCATTCTATTTGATATATGATTATGTTTTGCAGTTACTTTCATGATGTATGCTTTAATTTATATATGCTTATGAATTCTAGATGATGGATACGTGATGATGCAGTATTTACATGATGTATGCAAATGCAGATATGTATGGTGATGCTTATAATTGCTATGTGATGTATGTGCAATGCAATGCTTTCTATGTTTATGATACTTTTATATTTTCTCATGCATGTTAATATGAGATGGATGCAAATGCAATACAATGGTGCTACTTTATATGATTTGAGATTAGATGAATGCCATGCAATGATCTAACTAAATGAATGAATGATTTGATGCTTTATATGAATGATGCCTTAGTATGCAATGGTTACATGAGAGGAACTAACTTATCATGCAGGATGAATGGATTGATTATTTTTGCTATTGTCCAATGTACTCAATCACGTAATAAGAGAGATAACACCATGTTAGTCTTTGGCCTTGGAAAAGATGAGCATTGTGATCCCATGCAGAATGAAATGCAAATCTACTTTAAAAATGCAAATGCAAAAATGAAATGCAATGCAGTGATCGGACCGGTCATGGAGTCATTGCTTTGTTTCATCATTGAGCCTTTAAAATATGGGAAGTGAGTGCAAACATCAATGGTATAATTGAACCATGATGACCTGAGCACTACTTTCCTGGGTTTTGATATTGCAAGTTAGTACAAGCATCAAGGTATAATTGAACCAAGATGACCTAAGTGTTGCTTGCATAAAACAGACAACATTAACCATTTCTATATGCAAGTCTGAAATGTCTTCCATGATACTTGGATGATCATGTCCTGAGACAAATTTGCACACATTAATGGTTAATTTGCAGATAGTAGACAAGAAAAATATCATTTTCCTTCCTCGTTCCTCTAGTCAAAGACATCCTAGAGTTACTCAAAAATCATGATAGCGAAAATCAAAATAAAATAGTTGAACCATTATTACCAAAGTGTTAAAATCATAAGTCAAGATACATTATCCATTGATATGTGTTTTGTCATGTTTAGATTGATATGTGATAGTTAATGGTTGACAATGTGATCTTATGTTCAATGTTGGATGTGTCTCAGTTTTTCGCTTGACCAGTGTTGTCTAATTATTGTTCTACCTGTTTGATTAAGCTCAAAATGATTGAAACTTTTTGCCCCCAGCTAGGTTCAGGATTTTTTCCCCAGCCTAGAAACAAACCTTACTATGATATAGTCAAGGATCTAAACCATGACAAGAAATCACTTGGGATGCTTGTGTATGTACAAAGGCTTTATGATGGATATGAACAACGCTGAAGGTAAAGAATGCAAGCGAAAGGATGCATGAACCAATAGATGGAAGAGCTAGCTAATAGATAGCGCCTGTTCACCAGGTTTTCACCATCTATTTTTATTGCACTTTTTCTCATATTTGATTTTTTTAAATTTTTTATTTTTCACTGTTTTTGTATTTTCTACTTTTTCACTATTTTTGGATTTTTCCGCTTTTTCACTATTTTTGGATTTTTCTGCTTTTTCAAACATAAAAATTCTTCAAATGCATGCTATTGATGGGTTCCTCGAGCTGATCTCCATCTTGTGTTGGTAGCTGATATGCTCTTGACCCAAATACTGTTGTGACCACAAATGGACCTAACCAATTTGGTTCAAATTTTCCTTTCTTTTCTCGATCTGACTGGTTTCATGGATTTTCCTTTAGTACTAGTTCCCCAACTTGAAAGATTCATGGTTTGACCTTGTGATTATAACTTCGACACATTCTTTGCTGATATAACTTTAAATGATCAAAGTCATTTTGTCTTCGTTCATGGATCAATTCTAACTCTTGCAGTCTAGATGCTTATTGTTCTTCATTTGGGATAAGTCCTTTTAATGATACTCGTAGAGAAGGTATTTCTACTTCTATTAGTAGTATTGCTTCTGATCCATAAACAAGAGAGAAAAGTGTGGCACTTGTTGGTGTGCAAATAATGTTACGGTAGGCCCATAGAGTAGGGTTCAATTGAATATGCCAATCTCTTCCAACATCATTCATTGTCTTTTTGAGGGATTTTAGAATAGTTTTGTTTGATGCTTCTGCATTCCCATTCCCTTGTGAATAGTAGGGTGTGGAAAATCTGTGTTGGATCTTGAATTTCTCACATAGTTCTTGTACATCCTGATTCTTGAACGGTCACCCATTATCAATGATAATGGTCATGGGTATTTCGTAGTGACATATGATGTAGTTCAAGATAAATGTATCAATTTATTTCCCTGTGATATTTGTGAGAGGTACTGCTTTAATCTATTTTGTGAAATATTTTCTAGCTACAAGAATGAATTTGTGACCATTAGATGAAGAAGGATTTATTTTTCCTACTAGATCAAGACCCCATTGGTATAAAGGCCAAGATGTTGCCAAAGCATGAAGTTCTTGTGCCGGTGCATGAATCAAATTCCCATGGATCTGACATTGTTTGCATGTTCTAGCTATCTGAAAAAAATCTCATTCCATAGTTGGCCAATAATAGCCCAAGCGTATGAGTTTTTTTGAAAGGGTAAGACCACTTGAATGAGTGCCACAAATGCCATTATGGACTTCATTTAAGGCCTTCTCAGATTCTTCTTGTTTGAGACATCTTAAAAGAGTACCATCCAGACCTTGTTTAAATAGGGTATCTATGACAAGAGTAAAATGGGAGGATTGGTGAATAAATTTTCTCTTTTGGTTCTTTGATAAATCGAAAGGTAGGATGTTATCTTTCAGGTATGTGTAAGTTTGGCCATAGCACGAGGAATCATTCCCAACAAGGTGAAATATAGTTTGGGAATCAGGACAATTATGAGTGGGGTAAAACAACTCTTCCACAGGAATTCATAACGCTCTTGATTTTCCTATGTCTGAAGTAGAGAAGCAAGTGTTTCCATGGCATCTACTGCTTTGTTGTCATTCCTTGGAATTTTCTCAAAAGTTATTTCTACAAAATACTTCTTGAAATCATCTACCATCTTTTTGTAAGGCATTAATTTGGCATCCTTTGTTTGGTAATCGCCATTAATTTGATTGATGATGAGCTGAGAGTCTCCAAAGACTTGAAGTTGTGTAATGTTCCATTCTACAACCATTTTGATACCTATAACCAAAGCCTCATATTTTGCTATGTTGTTGGTGCATGGGAAGCTTAATTTGTATGCTTTCGGAATTGTATGACCTTGTAGAGTGATGAATAGAATACTTGCTCCTGATCCATGCTGTGTATATGAACCATCAAAGTATAATTGCCATGTTTTTATGGTGACTGTTAGGATATTAGCATTGGGAAATTCAATTTGCAAAGGATGATCATCTTGAAGACATGCCTCAGCTAGTTGGTCTGCAATGACTTGTCCCTTGATAGCTTTTCTATCTACATACTCAATATCAAACTCACTTAGAATCATGATCCATTTTGCTAGTCATCCTATCAATGTTGCCTTGCTAAGCAAATACTTCAATGGATTGATTTTAGCTATCAACTTGATGGAGTGAGATAGTAGATAGTGTCTTAATTTTTGAGAAGAAAAAACTACCGCCAAGCATGCTTTTTCTGTTGGGGAATAGTTGAGCTCATATCCCACTAGTGTTCTGCTGATGTAGTAGATGGCCTGCTCTTTTCCTTCATTATCCTATTGTGTGAGCAGATTTCCTAATGATACTTCAGTGGTCGATACATAGAGTAATAATGGTTTTCCTGGAATTGGTGACATTAGAATAGGTGGTTGCATGAGATATGCCTTGATCTTGTTGAATGCATCCTCACATTGATGGTCCCACTTGAAATGAACATTTTTATGCAATAGATGAGTAAATGGTTGACATTTATCGGCTAGTTGAGAAACAAATCTTCTGATTGACTGGAGTCTTCCTTGGAGTGATCTGAGTTGACTTATATTCTTGGGAGATGTCATTTCCATGATTGCTTTGACCTTAGCTGAATCTACTTCGATACCTCTAGCTGAAACAATGTATCCCAATAGCTTTCCTGAAGTGACACCAAAGGCACATTTGTTAGGATTTAGCTGTAGCTTGTACTATTCTAACTGGTCAAATATCTTTTCCAGTATCTCGATATGTTCTTCTCTATTGTCTGATTTGGCCAAGATGTCATCCACATAGTCTTCTATAAATGTATGCATCATGTCATGGAATATCATTGTCATAACTCTCTAATATATGGCACCTGCATTCTTTAGCCCAAAAGGCATGACGTTCCAGCAAAAAGTACCCCACGGACATGTGAAAGCTATCTTTTCTTGATCTTCAGGTGCTATTTTACTCTGATTGTATCTGGAGAAACCATTCATTAGAGAAAACATGGAGTGTCCAGCTATTAAATCTACAATTATGTCAATGTTAGGCAAAGGAAAGTCATCCTTTGGACATGCATTATTAAGATCTCTGAAGTTTGTGCATACTCTGATACTTTTGTTTGGCTTTGAAATAGGAACGATGTTTGATACCCATTGAGGATATTCTATAGGTCTAATGAATCCTACATCCAGTAATTTCTTTAGTTCTACTTTGACGAGGAGAGAGATATGTGGATGCATCTTTCTTAATTTCTGTTTGACTGGTTTGGCTCTTGGATTGACATTTAAGTGATGCATAATAAGCTCAAGATCCAATCTTGGGATGTCTACATATGACCAGGAAAAATTGATTTGTCATCATTTGAAGAATTCCATATATTGTTTCCTTTCTTCTTCTGACAGAGAAGTCGCTGGATGTAGGATCTTTGGTTGCTCTGTTGTCCCAATGTAAACTGCTTCTGTTGGTTTGATCAAAATTGATGACCTTTCTTGATAGTACTTAGGTAAAGTGTCAAATCTCCCATCTTCTAGCGCCTCAAGGAGGTTTTCACTATTAGATGCGTCCTTTCTTTTTACTTTTTCCTGATCTAATGTTGCCAAGAAATGGTTTTCAGCATTAGACCTGATATTGTTTTCTTTATTTTCCTTTTTGCGACTAGGAGATTTGGCACCCACTTGACTGGAAGATGCGTTACTGAAATTCCTAGTGAAAGTTGTTGTGGGTTTGATTGCATTAAGATATACGGATATGGCATGGTCATTTAGAAAGGTATCAATGGTAGTGTGTCGTTCATTTTCCCAATCAATAAGTTTGGGATGGATTAGAGGTAGGGGGTCATCAGGTTGAGATGTTTCGAGAGTATTTAGGGTCATGATTGAGTTATCAAGGTTTGTGATATGTATGTCAATGTCTAGAATGATACCCTCACCAGAATAACCTCGCACAAGAAGTTCTTGATCATCCTCAATTAAGTCCAAGTCAGCTGAATGTGATTCTAATTCAAGTGAATGAGTTCCTAACATTTGCCCTGCATATGTGTGAACTACTTCGACTCCTACATCTTCTTCAAAGCAATTTTCTTCACCTGATTCTTCAGAATGATATGAATCCCATTCCCATTCATTAGAATCTATCTCTCTTGCAGCTTGCAATCTACAAATTTGTTCATATAGCTTTTGATGTGTTTCTTCTGTTTGTCTTGCTATATCTTTTCTTCTTTCATATTCAACTTCTTCTGGACTGAGATTGAGTTCTGTCAACTTTACTATCAACTCTCCTTGATTAGTACTAGGTTCATGCTTGTTTTGATTGAGAGTTAATGTTGCTTGGGAGGTATCCTTGGTTTATTTCTCTTGTTGGTTTGAGGATTGCTTCTTTTGCCATTTCATGTTTGTTTGTGCTTGTTGTGTAGCAAATGCTTCTTCCCTTTCAATTGAAAGTTGTTCTTGTCTATTTTCACATTCTTTTTGTTGTTGGTTAGAAAATGTGTCTTCTGGTAGAGTGACTTGTCCATACCCTAAGCCTGCTTTGTCTGTAGCCTGCTAAGTATGAGGTTGGATAGGCTCTAAGATACCTTCTTTTCTTTTTCCTATAGGACCTGTTCCACTGTATCCCATCCTTTGAAGAATGTTGAATCCCTTTCCATATTTTTCTGTAGGTATTCTGACATTGTTGACCTTTTGTTGAACTTCTTCATCTTTGTATAGCCACTATAGCACATATTTGTCTTCTGTCTCCTCTGATAAGGTTCCAACACTAATGAATGCTCCATCAAATATCGGAAGATGTTTCACAATTGGTTGTTGTTTAGAGTTTGATGGTTTTCCAAAGGATTTAGGAGAGAGTGGTAATTGTGATATTGAGTATTCTTCGTTCCCTCAATCTCTTAGTTGCATTTGTTTTTCCATACTTGATAAAATAGAGGCAAATGAGTGTTCCTTGGATTGTGTGTTCGAAGTTGACGCCTCCCGGTCATGAGGAACAATGACTTCTTGAGCCATTTTTAGATTGCTGTAGTATTAAAATGGATTTGAATCTACAGAGATCGTGATTTCTTGTCCATTATAGGGAAATTTGACACACTGATGATATGTTGATGGGACAACTTGCAAGTCATGTGTCCATGGTCTTCCTACGAGTACATTATATGATAAGTCCAAGTGTAGAACTTGGCATGCTGTATCTTTCTGCAAAGGTCCCACTCTGATGGATAGTATCATTTATGCGAAGGAGCGTTGTGGGGATGTTGCAAGGACATGTCATCTTCTTCGGTAAATGATAAGAAGTGAGGGGTTGTGAGGTGTCCCACCATGGTTTGGAATTGATCTATATCAAGATCTTTGAATACTGTTGTATCGATTAATGCTTTTTTCTAGAATTTCTTTGTGTGCAGGTGAAAGCTTTAAAAGTTCTAAGATGGATATTTGTGGAGGTGTTTTTTGTAATTGATCCACTAGATTGTATTGTTTTGTAGTGGATGATGTGTTTGTTGTAGGACCTGGCAAAACCACTTTGGCTTTGCTTCGTGTGATGACATGAGCAGGTTCTTGATGTTGTTGCTCTTTAACCACGGTCACATTTACCACATTGTCATATGTATGAGCATAGTTTACCTTTGCTTTACCTTTACCATTCTAAACTGTTGATGATTCACCCTTCTCATAGTTAGGAAGTAGAGTTTTGAAAGCTATGTGAGATTCCTTTGTTGTATGTCCATCCATAGTTATTATTCCATTATCAATCAAATCTTGGATGACATGTTTTAATCATTGACAAGCATCTGTTTGGTGTCCTTTGTTTTGATGGAAATCACAATAATGGTTATCATTCCACCAAGCAGGTTTTACCTTGGGTTCAAAGTTTCTTTCTTCTAGTAAAGTAATCAATTTGTTTGCGATAAGTGTTTTTAATGCGGATCCAAGAGGTTCACCAATGTTTGTAAATTGTCTTCAAAAGAAATTTTTGATAGTTGCTTTTTGGTGATTGTTGTTTTGTTGAGCTGTTGCTGAGTGATTTGATAAATTAAAAACCGGCTGCTTTGGTTTCACATTGTTGTTATCCACTATCCCATCATTGACGATATTAAAATTTCTATTCTAAAACTTTGGTTTATCATTGTGATTGTTGTTGTTAGTGTTGTTAGGAGGGTGAACTCCTTGTTTGAATATTGTCAACTCACCTTTCTTTATCATGGCTTCCTCCATTCTAATTCCATTATCAATCATTTTTCCAAAACTTTGATTTCCTTTCAGTTTTAAGTAATAGCTCAATTGATCATTTAAGTTGTCTATGAATATGTCCATTTTTTCATACTCTGGCACTATATGAGGATACCGCGAAGCTAACTGTCTCCATCATTGTAAAAATGTCATGAAAGGTTCTCAGCTCTTTTGTTTGGTGTTACATAGGTCTATCATTGTTACTTCATGTTGTATGTTGTAAGAGTATTCTAAAACAAACTTATCCACCAATTCTGAGAATGATCTGATTCCAGATGTAAGTTTGGAGAACCATTCCATAGCTAGTCCAGTTAAGCTTTTTGGAAAAAATCTCATCAAGTAGGTATCCTCGTGTGCAAACTCCATACTCATTATGCAAAATTCTTGTATATGATCTTGGGGGTCAGTGCTTCCATCATATTTTTCGTATCTAGGAGTTTCAAAACCTATAGGAAATGGTCTCATGTTTAGATTCCTGTCGAATGGATAAGGACATATTTCTTGAAGTGAGTATCTTCTAACATTTCCTCTCTCCATATCTTGAATTTGTGTTTGCAATGTTTGTATTTGTTGTGCGAGAGTTGTGATAGGATTATCAACATGATTTGTTCTTGTGTAACCATGATTTTGCATTCTAGGAGGATCTTGATCTCTTCTGGTATCATCTCTACTGCTTCTTGTATCCTCATTGGAATGAGCGTTATTTAGAATTTCTACTTCATCCCTTGTGGGAATGTAAGTTTCCTCATTGGTTCTGGTGTTACTAGGAATTGATGTGTCATTGAGTTTGAGACCAAAAATATCCTTGCATTTTTTGTTATTAAGGGGAGGGGGTCATTTCTCTTTTGTGTTAATTTGTTCATATCAAAATCTTGGGGGAGTTTAGCACTAGTTTTTGCTAACATTAGGAAATATTTTTCTTTTTCTCCCTCCAATATTTTCTGCATAAATTTATCAAATTGAGGATCTTTTTTGATGTCTCTGACATGTTATTCTGTTATTTCCTCTTCAACTTGTATTTCATCTTTGTGTTCCATGTTTTTATAGTCTTCAGTTATTTCAAACGTTTCTATTTCTATTTATGCAATCTTTCATCTCTGAGCCCTGGTTAGAACGAGTATACACGTGTTTTGAATGTTTTTGCGAGGTTTAAATCTTTCTTAATGTGTCATATTTTCAAGTATTTGCTTGTTTACAAGTTTTTCGATCTTAGTTTTGGAGTGCAAATTTTGTGATTTTTGATATGACCAAGTTCAATAAGAATGATATATTCTATGATAAAGAACGAGGTTATTCTGATCAAGCATTGTAGTTTTGAGATTAAAGGATGATAGATCCCGATGAGAAACTATGTTTGAATGATTAGTTTATCAAAGAAAATGTGATGTTGCACTTTAAGGTGTTTGATCTTTAAACTTGTTTGAGGTGAATACTTGAGACCTTTGTGTGTCTTGCTTTTGAATATTTTTTGATAGAAGATAACCTAATTGAATGACCCAAGAAGATGAGCTAGTCTCTATGTTTGGCTGTCCGAGAAATGGGTTATTTTTGTTTTTTTGATTTTGATGTATTTTACCAGAAACGCTGACCAAATGACCAAGAACTTTGCTATAATGACCAAAAACGCTACTATATTGACCAAAAACGCTGCTATACTGACCATAAATGCTAACAAACAGACTAGAAATGCTAAGAAACAGACCAAAAACGCTGAGAAACATATCATAAATGCTGACAAATAGACCAAAAACGCTGACAGAATGACTAGGAACACTGATAGAATGACCAGGAACTCTGTTATGCAATACAGTGACTCTAAAGTTCAAATAATGATGTTTAGACTTAGCAAATTTAGTGTTTGAACTTAGGAGATTGCAATTTTGACCCAACTTTATGATTTTCAGACTCAGAGAATGGATATTTAGACCTAACAAGTACAAACTAGGAGATCTAATGTTGCAACATGAGAAATTTGACAATCAACTCACAAGAGTTGTTGATTAGACCAAGAGAGCTAACTTTTAGACTAAGAGAGCTATTGTTTAGACTAAGAAATCTGCCGTCTAAACCAGGAACTCTAATGTTTAGACCAGGAACTTTGTTGTTTAGACCAGAAACTCTAATGTGCTCAACCTTGGAGAGTTAATGTTGAAATATGAGAAATTTGACATTCACACCAAGAAAGATGATGTTTCGATTGGAAATGCGACTATTTGGACCATAGGTGCGACTGTTTGGACTATAGATGCGACTGTTTGGACTGACAGAGCAATTGTTTGGACTGTGAATGCGACTGTTTGGACTGTGAATGCGACTGTTTGGACCGTAGGTGTAACTATTTGGACTGAAAGAGTTAATGTTTGGACCAAAAGAGCTAATGTTTGGACTGTGAATGCGACTGTTTGGACCGTAGGTGTGACTGTTTGGACTGAAAGAGCTAATCTATTGTGAAACTTGTGAATTTGACAATTTAGAGTTTGAGTTTTCAATGTTTGTTGTATTTCAATGGATGACATCTTGACTTGACTTACAAACACAAAAATCAAATTGTATTTTTGTCTTAAAGGACACATAAAGTGTATGTTCAAGAAGCTTTAAAGAAAGCCCAAGTTTTCACGGGTTTTGAACAATTGAAAACATATCAATCAGTCTATCCTAAGGAGATTGGCTTCATTATTAGTTCTTAGCCCACAACTTGGTACCCTGTCAGCTCACACAACCTCGTCACCCCCTAAAGGGCGCCCGTGTTTTTGCCTTTGCGAGAGCTAGTGAAGTCCTATTATGAGCCTAGCAATAAGGTCTCAAAAGGGGAGTTCACACATATGCTCAAGAGGGACATATGGTGAGTATCTTAAGGAGAGATTCTTCCCCCTCCATGCACTAATAATTTAATAATGTTCGGAGGTAAACCAGGTAGCTTCTAATTTACTTGGAACTAGTAAGGGATCCGTTTGGCGCGTCGGGGTATAAAATCAATTAAGAGGTCTCCCAGCCTTGAAAACCAAGGTTTGATATACTCGAAGGTACGGAGGAGAGCTATTCCCAAGCATTGCCGTTGAATTGATTTTCATCAAATAACATTTATTTTATAGTGGGTTGGAGTACTTGGCATTAGCCATTCCCACTTGGGTCGTTCCCCTCTCATCGACCTTAAGGGCTTTAAGAGTTATCAGCTCCTCGGGAGGGCATGCCCACTAAAGATATGCACTATTGAAAGCAAAGGATGAGTCTGGCTTTCTAATCACCTAAGAAAGGTGAGAGCATACTCACCTATCATCAAAACACATAAGACATGTTTGCTCATTTCCATTGTAATTAGTCTATGTGCCTAATTTAACAAATATAAGTGCAAAATCCCATGGCTGCAAACAAAGTTAGTAGTTTATATTGCATTCTTTGATGGCGAAATAGTTTATGACTCCAGTCTTTCACAATGAAATAAGTACCTGCAAAACCAACAATCTGCAAATTAGGTTCGGGAAAGTGACAGTCTAGAAGCAGAAATGAGTAATGCAACATACAATATTTGCAAAATCAATAAAAATTGAAAACGCCATCAAATTGACCAAGAACGCCATCATATGTGCCAAGAACGCTGCTCTGCACATCAGAAACGCTGCTCTGCACACCAGAAACGCTGTCAAATAGACTAAAAACATTGACAAATGTGCCACAAATGCCACAATACATACCAAAAATGCTAAAGTACAGACTGAAAGCACTAAAGTATAGAAAAATATGAAAACAAAGTTGAGAAATCTCCTAAAAATGTCATTTGAAGTGCTAGAACGCTACAATAGAGACCGAGAACACTATTCGGGAGCCCAAGAGAGCTAATCTGCACTCCGAAAGAGCTAATCAACATGTCAATGAAATTTCCTACAAGCAAACTTGTTAAAGATCAAAGGGGCTGGGCCCCACGGTGGGCGCCAATTAATGTGATGCTAAAAATGTGGTATATATAATGAGACAATAAAATGTAATTGAAAAGCTTAATTAAAAACTAGATTAGAAATGCAAACCATAAGCCTTCCTTGAAATGTCCCATTTTCCTCTATTCTTGAGGACCTTGAAGGTGTTGGATTGATGGGCTCTCAGCGGAGCAATGACCTCCAAAGTGGCAACTCAAGAGTTGAGTAGCTATTTGATCATGATTGACTATGGAGATGATACAAAATGCATGATTTAAGAAACTAGATTAACATGCTATGATTAATCCAAAATGCTAATTACTAGATGATTGAAATGAAAATTTCCTATAGTAATGATGCTAAAGCTATGAATGCAAGGGATGGATATGCCTATAGTAACAATGCCTAAATTGGTATGAGATGGAATCCTTATTGCTCCAAAATGGGGGATATTTATAACAATTCTAAGGCCAAAGCTGAGGTGGTAGGAATCAACGGTCTAGATCTTATCTGAAGATATCAAGGGCCAAGATTAAGGAAGTTGGAGAAGAGGATGGAGGAAGGGACACTTGTCATCTCTGTGGTGACAAGTGTCAAGGAGCCTTGCTCATGGAAGGGCAAGTGTCCAAGGGAGGAGACATGTGGCAAAAGTGCCATGTGTCTCAAGGGGAGAATATCCACACCATAGGAGGTTAGTATAAGGAGGTTAGGATGTGCAAGATAGGCTAGGGTTAGTTAGACCCAGGATTAGATGGAATGGGTTAAGTTAGGGGATGGTTAGGTTAGGTGGTTAAAAGTTAGGAGCCATGTGCTCATTTGAATTTAGAAATTCAAATAATTGGAAAATGATAATTAATCTCAACAAACTTGAGTTTGTTAATCTTAATTAGGGATTAGAAGAATTGATTTATATGGGGGGACAGTAATTAATTTAGAATTAATTAACCAAAGGGGGATATGAAATGAACTATACAAATAAATCATGTAGATTTACTTACTAGTAGATGAATAGAGAAATTAATTAAATT
Organism: Cryptomeria japonica; assembly: GCF_030272615.1. Classification (NCBI taxonomy): domain Eukaryota; kingdom Viridiplantae; phylum Streptophyta; class Pinopsida; order Cupressales; family Cupressaceae; genus Cryptomeria; species Cryptomeria japonica. Next base: position 331,787,414 of record NC_081411.1, on the reverse strand, counting down.
GCTTGTGAATTTAATTAATTGGGAAGGGGAATTAATCAAATAGCTGCATATTTAATTAACTATCTTTGGACTATTTTTAAGGTGTATACAGTGTCACTTCTTAATGATTACACTTAGAAAGCACGTTGAGGTGGTAGACAACAGGAAAGACACCTAACAACTTGTTCTAGTGACACTTATTGAAAACAAAGCACACCACATGGCTTAAGAAAATTTAACATGTTATTTATAAAAATCCCAAAGGGATACAACCTTCAATAGAAATTTTCCACATAAAACCGATTAATTGGGATTTTGAGAGAATTTCCCTCTAGGTCCTCTAACTTGAAAGAGCTACTTTCTTTGCACATTGGAATGCAAAAAGGACGTTCCCATAGAGCATCAAACTTGGTGTGGTGACCAACTAAGCAATGAAATTGATGTATTTTAAGAATAAATCACCTTCTCTAAAATCATAGACGATTTGCTAACAAGTCATAAAGGTATCCAAAGCCTTCTCCTGAGAATCCTAGACATTAAGCAATTTAGACAACCTTACTTACATAGCTCCATTCTCTTCAATCTACAATAACTTGAGCAATTATAACAATGGGATTTCCATAGATATTCGCAACACAACTTCTTTTTCATAGACCAACTCATAAGGAGAAGCTTTCAATACTTGATTTGGTGTGATGCAATTATCCCATAGTGTTGTTTGCAGGTTCTTATGTCATTCTCTTTGATTTACTTTGACTCTATTCATTTGATCAATCTAAAGGGATATTTGTTCATGGACTCAGTGAGCCCATTTCCTTGCAGTAGATGAGTTTTTGAGGAATCCCCATATTTCAATGCAAACTCTAACATCTGAGACCCTACCAAATTTGGCGTGTTATAAAAAATGATAGTTTGAGAAGGATCAAAACTCATTATTAGGTCCTCAAGAAAATTGACAATTTCATTTTCGATAGTATTCTTCAATGGTACTGCTTTTTTCCATCAAGTGAAATAATTGATTGCAGTTAAGATCCATTTATGTCTAGTGTTGGATGTTGGATTAATCATTCTAATGAATTCTAATCCCCACCAAGCAAAGGGCTCATGAACTACAATTGGTTTTAAAGGCATAACTAGTTTTTTTGTGTTTCCTGATAAAGAACTGGCATTTCTGGCATCTGTTAACTAGACAATAGTAATCAGTGAACAAAGAAGGCTAGAAATAACCCACACACATAATCTTTGGGGTAGTAGTCTTTGTAGAAAAATGACCACTTTCAAGGTTGTTACATATGTGATTCATTATATATTATTTCCACTTGCTCTAAGTATCTACATAATAGAGGAGAATGCCATCAAAGTTTCTTTTGAAAGGATGCCTTCAACCAAGGCATATCTAGAGCTTTGCAATATGTGAAATCTTCTTTTATCTGAAGGAGTGGTACCTGAATATTTCCCAGTTTACATGGAATTGATTAATTCCACTATCCAATCTTGAACTCAGACTCAAATTGATTAATTGATACCAATTTTAATGAATGTCCTTTTGGGACTTCATTTTCTTTTTCCAAGTATTCACCGAGTCCCTTTCCATGGATCACTTTGGTGGGCTATACTTCCACATCATATTCAAGGATCTTTTTTTTTATAATCTAGATAGCTCTTTTCTCGATAATCTATCCTTCCATTATGTATTCTCTCACACTTGAATGTGATACATAAACCATCACTTTGTTTCTTGTTATCAAGTGCCAATTTTTTTTGAGACATTTGATAATGGCGAAGGCTTGCCTCTCAACAAAGTTGTATTTAGTTTCATACCATTTTAGGATCCTCATATAAAAAGCAATTGGGTGCTCTCCTTTTCCTTCTTCATATTTGTGTCAGCACTGTAGCAATGTTGTGTTCGCTGCCATAAACATATTATAGACACCTAAAAATGTCTCATTAATCGTGTACTAATTATTCCTTTAATTGATTAAATAATTTTTAATTATTTAATTAATCTAATTAATCTTATTCTTCTAAATTCATATTTCTTCACCATCTTGCTAATTATTCAATTTCTATTTCTATTTTATCATCATTTAATCATTAAACCCTTTTCTAGATATTAATTAAATATTTATTATTTAATTAATTATGATTTTAATCCTTTATTTTAAATAATCTTTATTATTTAATTAAATTCAATTTCTAAATAATTAAATAATTTCTTTAAATTATTTAATTAGCTAATTACTTCTTCTAATTCCAATTCCAAATTCCCAAATTCTAATTTCGTCTAATTTCATTTAATTTCATTAGTTCTTCTAATTTCATTCAATTTCATTAATTCTCCAAATTCAAATTCAAATTCCTATTATTCTAATTTCGTCTAATTTCAAATACATGTTCATGATTTCAAAAATCAAATTGAATATCAAAGTCAAGTTCTAAATATATTCAAATAACAAATTGAATTAAAATAAGTTCAATATTTGAATTAAATCTCATGCAAAGATTAAATTGAAAATCAAAGTCAAAGTTCAAGCACATACTAATTTAATTAATTAAATCAATTATCTTTTCAATTCCTTTTTCTATCTTCCACTTTTCTTTTTTTAAAAAAACTTTCAATCAGTTAACTATTCAATCTATTTCAATTGATCAATTCAATTAATTGATTAATTACATCATTCTTTAATTATTCTCCAATCATTCTTTTTCATCTTTCAATCAACTTTTTTTCTCAAATTAGTTAACTCATTTATCTATTCAATCTATTCTATTCCACCTCCAAATCAGAAGTTCAACTATCAATCAACATGTGAGCTCACTTGAGTTCCACCTCTTAATCAATCTATTCCACCTCTCATTCAATCCTCTCCAATAATCTATAAATTCAACATTCAATCTCCATTTTAAATTGAATCACGAACTTCAAATCTTTGTGTCAATTGTAGGTTGCCAGTGTAATATCTGAGAGCCATCATACCACGAAGAAGAGAAGAATAATGAAAGCCATATGCAGTCATGGGATAGGAAGTCTTAATTGATATTTTACATCCTTATTGCTTTGATTGTGTTATTCTATTGATGATGTTTGAATTATTAGCTAGAATAGGGTTTCATGATTTTCCTTATTATTTCTAGTTAAGCTATGATGATTTTAAGCATACGACATATACACAATAAAATCCTTTGAAAAATTTGGATTAACCAACACCAAAGTTGAGATAACTCCCTTATTTTTTTCAAATGTTGCTTTTCCTTCTAGAATCCATTTGAATGCTTGGTCTTTCTAGAGAATGAGGGTAATTGGCCTAATTAATCCAGCAAAGTCATATATAAATCTACTCACAAAGTTTATCTTGCCAAGGAAATATTGAATTCCCTTCTTAAATTTACAACCAAAGGTAATTTGTTAATATCTTTTACTCTTTTGGGGTCAATAGAAATACCTTCCTTGGAAACAACGTATCCAAGCAATTTCCCTTGTGGGACTCCAAACACACATTTTTGGGGTTTAATGACACCCTAAACTCTCGAAATATCTATTAGACCTTTTCAAGACGATCAAAATGATCTTCTTTGGATTTTGAAAATACTATAAGACCATCTAGATAGATTAGGATTATCAATTTTATTAAATCCTTAACAGAAATATCCATTGTACATTGGAAAGTAATTCTGACATTTGAAAGGCCAAAAGGCATTTTGGCATATGCAAAGGTTATTCACTTCATGGTGAACATCATTTTATGTTGGTACTCTTCCTTTACCCAAACTTGATTGTACCCCATGAAGCTATCAAACAATAAAAACATCTCAGATACAATGACTATTTAAAAAATTTCCTCTATGGAAGGTAGTGGATAATGGTCCTTCAAGGATGCTCTATTTAGGTTTCGAAAATCTACACGCAAGCGAATATATCCATTTTTCTTTTGGACTGGGACTATATTGGATACTCATTTGTAATGCTTGATCATATATATGATTCGAGAATCAATAATCTTTTTCAATTCTCGAGCCCTTAGAGATTCTATTTTTGGATTGATAGGTCTCTGCTTCTATCGGATTATCTTGGCACCTTCAACTAGCTCAATAGTGTGTAGGATGATAATACAATCATATCCTTTAAGATCATCATAGGTCCATGCAACTATTTCTTCGTACTTCTCATATAAGGATATCAATCTATTCTTATCTCTTTGAGCAATGTCTTTGCCTACCTTCTACTTTTTGCCATTTCCCATGTCAAAATTAGTATAATATCCTTTATTCATGACAAAATTTTGTTTGTCATTTCTTTCATCATTGCAATCAAAGAGATTTTCTAGGGTAGTTAGCCTTTTCAAAAGCTTGGTTCGTTTAAGCTAGATGATTTGATCTTCATAAGATTCCTCAATTTTGGGTTGCAATTGCTCTACAAAATCACATGATTGTTGAATATACATGACAATTTGAGCATTACTTTCAAACACTTTCCAATTCTAATCATTATTTGGGGTTGTTAGCCTAACAATCACTCATACTAAATGCTTATTTCTTAGCAAGTTTGTTACTGGATCAAATTGAGAACCAATTATTGCCAATCAATCTACTTCAACACTTTACTTTTGGGGAACTACTTGAATATTAAAAGAATCAAAACTTTTGAATTGTTGAATTTGGCAACACAAGCTCTTACAAGATCAAATGACAAACAAGAACACCTTTCACAAGAGAGAGCCACACAAAAGAATGCTGTATTACTCAAAAGCAAAAAATACATAATGAGATACAATTGTACAATGAGGTGCTTATAAATAAAGCACAAAGATAAATTTAGGATAACTAAAGTGCAAGCATGAGGAGCTAAATAAAGCTCAACTCTAGCTAACTAGATGCATAGTGTCACAACCCTCCTTTATCACTTTTTGATTTAAGTACAATTCTATTATATTTTTGGTTAAGCTATTAAAATGATTGAATAAATGTTATAAAAGAATAATAATAATAATAAACACACACACACACACACACATTTGGAGAGTATAATTCAAAGGCATTATTTTTATTTATTTTTCCCACTCCCAATTATGGCACATGTTGTAGGAAGAATTAGAAGCTTATGGAGGAATCTCCACCACCTTGCATGTAACTCCCCCACTAAGTTTTGAATCAATTTGCATGAGTCCAATATTGGAAAAGAATCTCTTTTTTAATTAAATTCTCTAGATAGTGGAATTGAGGGATTTTTCTTATAAAATTGTATGCAAGTTTCAAAGAAGGGAGTTGATTAATGTTTTGAAGAAAATTTTCCAAGTTTTTAGTAGTAGGATCTTCTTTGGTAGTCTCATTTTCGTTGTAGGATCTTTAAGTTGTTGTTTGAAGGATTTCTCTCAAGTTGCAAAGAAGGATAAAAAAGATAGCTAGAGGATTCAACATCAAGCTTCGATAAGCCAGGTTCTCTTCTTGTTATTTCACATTCACATATGACAAATGGTATTATCCAAAATATAGTTTTTAGATCTTCCCTTATTGTAAATCTTTTCTTCTTATTTAGGAATAAATATTGATAAAATACTTTCACATAATGCATGTAAAAGATAGTTTTATTATTTATTTCATTTCCCTTAGGAAATATGCACATGATCTTGCTTTTTGCTTTTCCAAAGACTTTAGATCTATCCAAAAATCATATTTCCCTTATTTTAAATTTCTTTTTCTGAGATTAAAATTCTCCTCTATGTGATTAAATGATATGAATCTAATCCTTATTATTCTTCTCTCGAATTCATTTCTCTGTCTCTTTGAATGGAAATCTCAAAGTAAATCTCATTCTTTAAATAAATTCCCCTCTGTGAATGTGGAAATAAATTCCTCTCTGTGAATATTAGCCCCTGGAAAATTTTCTTTGATAGCTCTGCTTTTCTCAGCATAATCATCTCTGTGATAAATTGGTTATCTGTACATTATTGAGACAAATTTATTTCTCTGTATTATTTCATTCTCGTAATTAAATTCTTATTTCTTCTCATTAACATTTCTTTTCCTTATATATATATATATATATATATATATATATATATATATATATATATATATATATATATATATATATATATATATATATATATATTTCTTCCTTATATTATCTGGAATGAAAAAAAAAGAGAAGGAATAAAAACCCACACACACACACACACACACACACACACACACACACACACACACACACACACACACACACATATATACACACACATTACATATTTATATTTCGCAAAAAAAAATTAAAATTCAAACTTAACGAAAAAAAAAGAAAAAAAAAAGTTTTTGAATTGATGCGCAACATTACCGAAAAGGGTACGCATGTCGGTCAACGCATGGGGGCAGGAAGGGCTGCGGTTTATTAAACCGCTGGGGAGTGGTACTCTCCACTACCCCCTGTGGTTACTGCTAAGGTAGTGGCCGCAGAGGGAGTGGAGGGGGCCACGACTGTCCCCTCACCACTGCGGACCTGTACCCGCAGGTCCGCAGGGGTGATGGGACCCATGGCCCCCACTCCCCACTAACCCCATTATCTATTAAAAACAAGTTTTGGCTTATTAATATTTTTGTTAATTAAATATTTTTACAATTTATAATTTGTTGATAATTGCTTAGTTAAAATTTTTTAGTTTAATTGTTATAAATTCTAAATTAGTAAAATTAAACTTAGGGAGTAAAATTTTAAGTTTAATTGTTATAAATTTTAAATTAGTAAATTTAAACTTAGGAAAACTTATAAGTAATTAGGATCATTGTATAATGAATTTATAATTGCAAATTTATGTGTATAATTGAAATCTCTCAACCCATTGGAGATTTATTGGGTTACTTAGTCGATAATTTTCAGATTCATAATATTATGATTTGATCCAAAATTGCCCAAAGTCTAAACTAATCGTTCGAGTAATGCTATAATTAAATTATTCTCATGATAGATATAAACATTGCCTTATTTTGCATGTAAATGACACTAATGTTACATCATCAAAATTCTTATATATTAATTTGCATTCATGGTCAAGTTACATTTCCATCATTTTCATGCAAATTACACGTTTGATACGTGAGTTCATAATCGTCCTTATTGTGCAATCATATATTAATAGTTTAGTTGTAGAAGAATGGTAATTCAATCAAGTAGTAATTGAATGCCATCGAAGTAGTTATTTCAATTTTGCAATTACATACATTCAATTCATAAATTGTTTCCAAGCATGATGATTTTTTTTTAAGCTTCTTAGTTGGAAAACTAAATAAAGGAAGATGGAAACCAAAACCTAGCAGCGTTCGGTATATATAGTGCCTCTGGGTCATGCTTACAGGTAATGCCGTCGTGTTGAACTACTGCACTTAATGCCTAATAAAGCTGCATCAACGATGTCTGTGGTATCATCCTTATAAATCATCGGAGAGTAATAAGGGACATTTGGAAGTTAAAATCCAAGGGGCGGGTAATCCTCCTTGGATCGATAATTTAATAAGATAATTCTAAAATGATCTTTCATCCGCTGAGTTAAACCATGGTAAACCCCTATAGGGAAGACGAGTGAAATGCTCTTATGAAATTGATTTAATCTCGAAGAATTGTTGTCGATTAACAATTGGTCAAGGGTGACGCTTATGACAAGAATTAGGATCTAGTTGTTTTAGGCCACAAGCAATAGGCCATCTTGAGCCTTTGCTTAAATGCTACCACCGTGGGTAGCAACCACAGAGAAACTGTCTGGGACATTGACCCTAGAAAGGGTTGCATACCCACTAATCAGTTTACATCAAACCATAGAGTATAAAATAGAACTACATACTTTACGCCTTGATCCCGTGCCGAAATGGGTATGTAGGCAGTCTTGGGATAGAGTTGTCCCTAGTACTCAGGTGTCCGCAGGTGGGGTCTAGGCTTGGTAAGAAGAAGGATTGAGTAAGAATCCTAATTTGAAACATAAGTATAATAAAAAGGAAAAAGTAATTCAATGCATACTCGGAAGGAATCCCGTATGGATTCGCTTGACTTCCCAATGCTTTAAGGCAAATTTCGAGGTGGAATTCAAGCTTGTATTATGTTATTTAATTACTCCTAAGGACGTTGACCTCGGTGCACTCCTATTAGAAGAGTGTAGTACTTAGTGAGTGGCTCAGGACCCGAATGGTCCTGATGAGTCTAAGTCTCTAGCTAGAGCACCTCCTATCCCGATTGGATAGATGCCTACCCCGTATGGGTAGATGCTTATCCCATATTGGATAGATGAAATCTTATGTCCCATATGGATAGATGCCTAACTCGTATGGTTAGATGCTCATCCCGGATGGATGAATGCCTAATCCAAATGGATGGATGCCCAGAGTATGCGATTGAATCAAACACAATGATTAAAAAAAAAAAGAAAATAAAGAATGGTCAAATTTGTTGGGTTAAATATGGTGGGTTATTACACATAGAAGCTAAACTAGGCGCACAACTAAAAATAGGCACTCCCAAGTGAACTTAAGAAAAAAAGCAAAATAACATAACTAGTTGTAAAAAAGCAACCAATAGCTAATTATGCTCTAACAGCCCCCTTAAGTGAAACTTAGGGTGAGTAGAAACATTCTAAATGCATGTATGAAAAAATTTCAAATGCATTTATAAATTTTAAACTAGTAAAATTAAACTTAGGGATTAAAATTTTAAGTTTAATTGTTATAAATTTTAAATTAGTAAATTTAAACTTAGGAAAACTTATAAGTAATTAGGATCATTGTATAATGAATTTATAATTCCAAATTTATGTGTATAATTGAAATCTCTCAACCCATTGGAGATTTATTGGGTTACTTAGTCGATAATTTTCAGATTCATAATATTATGATTTGATCCAAAATTTCCCAAAGTCTAAACTAATTGTTCGAGTAATGCTATAATTAAATTATTCTCGTGATAGAAGTAAACATTGCCTTATTTTGCATGTAAATGACACTAATGTTACATCATCAAAATTATTATATATTAATTTGCATTCATGGTCAAGTTACATTTCCATCATTTTCATGCAAATTACACGTTTGATACGCGAGTTCATAATTGTCCTTATTGTGCAATCATATATTAATAGTTTAGTTGTAGAAGAATGGTAATTCAATCAAGTAGTAATTGAATGCCATCGAAGTAGTTATTTCAATTTTGCAATTACATACATTCAATTCATAAATTGTTTCCAAGCATGATGTTTTTTTTTAAGCTTCTTAGTTAGAAAACTAAATAAAGGAAGATGGAAACCAAAACCTAGCAGCGTTCGGTATATATAGTGCCTATGGGTCACGCTTACGGGTAATGTCATCGTGTTGAACTACAACACTTAACGCCTAATAAAGCTACATCAACGATGTCTGTGGCATCGTCCCTATAAATTGTCGGGGGGTAATAAGGGACATTTGGAAGTTAAAATCCAAGGGGTGGGTAATCCTCCTTGGATCGATAATTTAATAAGATAATTCTAAAATGATCTTTCATCCACTGAGTTAAAGGGAAGATGAGTGGAATGCTCTTATGAAATTGATTTAATCTCGAAGAATTATTGTCGATTAACAATTGGTCAAGAGTGATGCTTATGATAAGAATTAGGATCTAGTTGTTTTAGGCCACAAGCAATAGGCCATCTTGAGCCTTTGCTTAAACGCTACCACCATGGGTAGCAACCGCAGAGAAACTATCTGGGACATTGACCCTAGAAAGGGTTGCGTACCCACTAATCAGTTTACATCAAACCATAGAGTAGAAAATAGAACTACATACTTTATGCTTTGATCCTGTGCCAAAACAGGTATGTAGGCAGTCTTGGGACGGAGTTGTCCCTAGTAGTTAGGCGTTCGTGGGTGGGGTCTAGGCTTGGTAAGAAGAAGGATTGAGTAAGAATCCTAATTTGAAAGTGTAGACACCTAAAATTGTCTTGTTTAATTAAATAAATATTTTATTTATTTAATTACTTTAGCCTAATTCTTCTATTAATTAAATAAATCTTAATTTATTTAATTAATTCATTTACCCTCTTCGAGCCTTATTTCTCATTTAAATAAATACATTTATTTATTTAAATTACCCTTTTCCTAAATTAAATAAATATCTTATTTATTTAATTGATTCCACTTCTTCTATTAATTAAATAAATCTTTATTTATTTAGTTAATTCATTAGCCTTTTCTACCCATGACACATGTCATTCATCTCTTAATTCCTACACTACCTACCCTCTCATTATTTTCTTATTTTCTTTATCTACCCTTTAATCATAGCCGACCATTTATCTTTTACACCTCTCAATCTTATCCCTCCATTTCATATAGTGTCTTCTATATAAGAGGATGCTTCCTTCATTATCAAACCCTCACTCACTATGCATTCAGCGTCGACTACGCTTTCGAACTTGCATATGCAATCAAGCCCACTTGCAACCACATTTCCGTTCTTTGTTGAACTCTTGTGCACACATAAAATCTGAGAGCAAATATATCAAGCACGATCAATGGAGATAGGAAGAATGGAGATCCAAACCCTATTGGACATGTGATGGTATAATCTTTGTAATTTCATTTGATTTGCATTGTCTTACGTAATCTTCATATGTTATGGTGGATCTTTGTTGTTGTTAGGCTAGGGTTTTGTGGTTGAATTCATTTAGTCTCTCAATATTGTTGTATCCATTTTCACCATAAACATTTTGGCATGCCTCGTGGGACATGGATTTTTGTTAAATCTGTGTTTTTTTGCAGATTTTTCTAACCCTATATTGCTGTGTTGTAAAACAATTTGGAGAATAACCTTGTGCAGCTAGGGTTTTGGACACAAAATCAAGATCTTGGAGAGATTTGATCATATCTCACAAACGGCTTGGAAATTTTGCACCAATTTTTTTTTGCAGGTTGAAGACAGTATCAAGAGCTCGCAAAGAAAAATTCAGATATATTGGAGCATATTTTAATTTTCTATGAATTTTTTATATTTTTCATAAAAAAATAATTTTGAGAGCAAATGAGTGAATTTTTTGAATTTTCTTACATTTTTGGAAATCTCTCATAATTATACATAGGATCTGTTGTTTGTGATTTTAATTTTGATGCAAAATATTTCCCTAAAAATCAGATCTTTAAAAATTAGGGTTTTTCCTTATTTTGATCATCTCACAAACGACTTCGAATTTTGGCATCAAATTTTTTTTGCAAGTCAGGACAATTATCAGAAGTGTTTAGTAAAAATTTTAGATTTTTTGGATAAAATTATCATTTTATATGGATTTTTTATGATTTTACATAAAAATTTAATTTTGAGAGAAAATTAGCGAATTTTTTGGATTTTCTTACATTTTTGGAAATATCTCAGAATTATACATAAGATATGTTCTTTGTGATTTTAAATTTGATGCAAAATAATTCCTCAAAAATCAGATCTTTGAAAATTAGGGTTTTGCATTATTTTACTCATATCTCACAAACTGCTTGGATTTGTTGCAGAAATTTTTTTATGCAAGTTTGGAAAACCATCAAGACTGTCCAGGAAAAATTTCAGATTTGTTGGATCGATGTTGCATTTTATATGAATTTTGTATGATTTTTCATAAAAAATTAATTTTTGGAGCAAATTAGCAATTTTTTTGGATTTTCTTACATTTCTGCAAATCTCTTGAAATTTTACAGGTGGTCTTTTTTTATGATGAATCAAATCTTTGAATTGGTCAACAAAACTCATTGTTGAAGGCCCCTATTTCACAAAGTCTTTTGGATCTAAAATTTATCTAACTTGTGTGCTTGCAGGAAGGGGTGATCATTTGAAACAATCCAAACTACTAACAAATCTTTGTTGCAGGACCTTGGCAAGGGTTTTTGATCTTTATTGTGTGCCTTATTCTCATAGACTAGCAAAGACTTCAATTGGTACACTAAAATTGAACCATTGTCTTTTGTGTCTTGAGCAATAGGCTCTTTTTGTTTCATCTTTAGAGGGCCTGTCTCCCCATGTGGTCATTAGGACTACTAGTGAGGAGAGAATGACCCAAGTGGTAGCAACAAAAAAGCCATCTTCTTCCAAACCACTATAAATAATTGTATCCATGGTGAAAACTATGGATAACATGTGCTGATTAGTTCATATCGACACTATGTCTCCCCATAAACCCGTTTGATCAAATTTATTTGATCATTTGTAGGGCATAACCCCTCTTGACTGGGAGCCTTTTGTATTTATAGAGCTAAAAGTGCTGCATGTATGGCCACACGATCGAATGCCCTTACTAGCACCTTTTTGTTTTAGAAGCCAAAATCCTTCTAGTTGTTGGGGCAGGAGGTCAGACCTCTGGTAGCAACCCACACACATACGGTTCTTAGTAGAGATACAAAGTTTTCCATGGGAAGTTTTCATGGGGACTGATGCTTGGATGCCCCGAGAAGTGAGTGTCGAGGGTGGAGGTAGTGGGGTCAAGCATCTAAGTATCCACTTTGAATAGCATAGCCTCGGGGGAAACTCCATGTGGGATCAACAACTATTGTCCTGGCCAACCATAAGAATTGTGCTTGTCTTATTTTGAACTATCAAACATTCAAGACCAAACATTAAAACACCTTGTCTTTTGCGTCTTCAAGTGTATGCAAATTTTTTTTACATCAAACAACACACTTTTCTTTGAGTCATTTTTGAGTCTAAACACTTGCAAACATTGAGTCTTCATCATCATTGTGTCCTCTTGTCATGAAAAACAGTCAAAAAATTCAGATTTGGTCACAACAACAACTTCACAAATTGGAAAAATTTACAGTCCAACAAACAAGAGCAATCAGTTTCAGAATTCTTGAGCTTCCTAAGCTATCTCTTCAGGTTTTCATCTAGCATTCAACCTATCTTTGGGTCTCACAAAGTCCATCATTGCTTTACACCTTACATTACATTCATATTTGTCTAAACTTGAGTCAAAAGGTCACTTGCTTGTCCTCATCATACTTTGTCAACACACTACATACAACAACATTTTGCTAAGTGGTCCCTCATCAAGGTCTATCACCTTTGGGTCTCATTTGGTCTTACTTAGAGTCAAGGTCAACTTACCTCATCAAGAAAAACTATCATCTCTTTGGAAGCCATGCCTACTCTACTACATACATACTTGGTCTTACACTTTGGACATTGCAAGTACACTTCAGATTCATTTACATTCCATCCAACTCTTGGTTTTCCATACACTTTCCATTTTCATCTAGTCTCACACATCTTGGTCAATACCTAGTCCATGGTTGAAACTCGTTCCCAAAAATCTAGGAGAGAAGCTAAAGAGGCTCAAGAGTCCACAAACATGAGTTCCTATGAGTATGACAATGATGTCTTTTTCAATTCTGATCATACTACATTACCTGACATGGATTCCTATAGAAACATTCCAAATGTTGAGCACATGGACACTATAAACAACAATGATACACACAATGACAATATGGACAACATTTCAATACATTCAGCAGAAGTGGAAGACTCCATTATGGATCCCCGTTTCAATCGATTGGTTGAGGAAATAATGAGGAGGGGTAGACAATATTTCTTACAAATGATGGCACAAAGTGGAGCCAAGATACCTCATGATTTTGACATGTCTCAAATAATGGAAAATCGACCTTTGCAACAAACTCACTCCAACATGGATCAAAGGAGGCCTAATAGTGGAGGCAATAGAGGACCACATCTTGTGCATGAATCACCATCATCTTTGTTTCAAAAACCAGAGGTCCCATACACACATGGTCAAGCATATGATACTCACCTTTGCATACCATTATGGAAATCTTATGCAGAAAAATATGCTCAATCACATACCAATGCTAAGGATCAACCACCAAGGCAATTGGATATTCAAAGGCATGCTCAAAATTTGGACACAAGGAAACCCCACGTCAAATTTGGGGGCAACACACTAGAACAAACTCATGACATTCCTGTAGAGTATGGTATACATGGACAGAGCAGATATTCCATTCCTCATCATGACTCTATACCAAGTGCTCCATATACGCAACATCATTATAGACCTCCTCCATATGAACATGTGTATGATCAATACCATCCATATATGCAACATGCTCCTCCTCCACCCAGTGGCTAATGCATGGGATATGGTCCAAGAAGTCAGTCTCCACCTAAGAATAATTTGGAACAGCAAATTAAGGACTTACAAAAGAAAATGGAGGACATAAATACACCAAAGCCAACTTACACAATGAGAGACATATGTCCCTATCCATTTGACAAGAGCATTCCAATGCCTCCATTTCCTACACACTTTGTGACACCTAAGTTTGATAAGTATATAGGCAAAGGGGATCGTAAGGCACATATAAGACAGTTTTTCACATCTTGCATTGAGGTAGCAACATAAGAGACATATTTGATGAGATTATTCCCACAAAGCTTAGGTGATCAAGCTATGGAATGGTTCTCTCAACTCCCACCTGGAATTAAGTCATGGGGTGACTTAGTAGAGGCATTTATCCAACATTTCTCCTACAACATAGAGATAGACATATCAGTCACTACTTTGTGCAACACCAAGCAAAAAGATGGAGAGTCTTTTTCATCATTTTTACAAAGATGGAGGAATCTAGCCAGCAGATGCTCTTGTGAAATTCCACAAAAACAAATGGTAGAAATGTTCACCCAAAATGTTAACAAAGACATTAGCTATGATCTAAGGAAAGCTTGTTTGTCCACCTTCAAGGACGTCGTTGAAAAGGGCTTAGCAACAGAGAAGGTCCTAATTGAACAAGGAGTCATTAAGATATTCAAGGAAAACAAAGATGACTTTAAAGGAAAAGACAAGCCAAGATTTTGGAATAAAAACAAGAACACAGTCAATGATGGTGTTGTTGATGCCAATATGGTATGACCAAAAATCATTTTTCTGGATCAAGTTCTACAAACAATCAAGTGAAAACTCAAACAACTTCAAAGTCACGAAGGAAGTACACCCCATTGGGAGAACCACTTGAGTCAGTTTTCAAAAAGCTAGTGGCAAACAAGATAATAACAATTCCAGATCTACCTCCATATGAGCCAAAGGTCAAACCAAATTGGGGGAATGATGATGAGTATTGTGAATTTCATAAAAGCAAGGGACATAAAACAAGAAATTGCCATCGACTGAAGAACATCATACAAGATCTCATTGATAGAGGTGACATTGAGATTGAAGGACATTCCTCCAATCAAGAACATGAGATGTTTAAGGAACCATTCCCAAAACATGACAAGGGAAAAGCTAAAGCCATAGATGATCAGACCAACTATACCATAGCATCTTATAACTATGATTCAACTATCAATCACATTTCGATGGACAATTATGTCTCTACCATTATCATCAAGGTCAAAACACCTGAAAATTCTACCCAAAGACCCAAGATTGTCCTAAAAGGCATTGGATCTTCTTCTGAACCTACCTCTGAATGTAATGTTACAACTTGTCGAGGTAAATTCAACTTGCAAGGTGCTCCAGCTAAAAACACTACTTCCTCATCAACCAAGCCTGAGTATGACCTTGTAGAACAGTTAGGGAAGACACCCGCACTTATCTCCATCCTTGAACTTTTACGCATATCTCCCACACATAAAGCCATTCCTGACAAAATCTTGAGAGACACTACCATCCCTACTGATCTGAACGTGGACCAGTTTCAAGCGATGGTGGGATACCTTTCCATTCCACACTCCCTTACATTCACAGAAGCTGATGATGCCTCCATAAGTCAACCACATAATGCACCATTGCACATTGAAGCCTTCATACACAAACATCAAATAAAATGAGTCCTAATAGATAGAGGAGCAGGTCTGAACATTTGTACATTGAACACTATTAAACAATTGGGATATTCTGATAAAGCTATGAATTCTACACACAAAATTACCATCAAAGCATATGATGACGAAGAGCGCTCATCCAAAGGCACAGTCACCTTACCTCTTAGAGTTGGGCTAGTTACAAAGGATGTGGTTTGTCAAGTCCTAGACCTTGATCTCACATACAATATATTGCTAGGACATCCATGGATTCATGAGATGAGCGCAGTCCCATCTACATATCATCGATGTATCAAGTTTCCTCACAATGGAGTTGAAGTGACTGTCAAAGTTGATCCTAATCCATTCATATATTGCAACAATCTATGACCTAGATAAGAAATAACAATCCCAGTCAATCGAGAGGCCATTCCTTCATCAGCATATGTGGATCCAGAATCATTGAAAGCTTCTACATCAAAACAAACAGAGCTCAAAGAAAAGTTCAAGTTTAAAGACATGGGATGTGGTGATTATATCTTTCATGTTGATCAACTCCCACTATCTCCTAAGGAATTCAGTCAACAGGAACAATCTATAAACAATTTGCAAGGAATTGGGTACGAAGCACCTAGTGTTGTGGCTACTAAGTCTGAATGCAAATCTCCTCTAGTGGTGCAAGCATCTCTTGATATCAATAGTCCTAAGAGTGGTTCCAGCAAAGAATTTGTTGAGCGTATCGCCAGCCCTCTTGAGAACTCACATAGCTTTACCATATCATCTGTTCATTCCATTTCCACTCCTTTCCTAGACTTGGATCAACAAGAATTACAAAAGCCCTTACTCATTGAGGATCACAAATCAAGCTTTGAAAAGAAAAATCTAAAAGTCAAAAATAAAGAAAAGTCCTTCAATCCAAATCAAAATCAAAAGCTAATGGACTTTGCAAAAATCAAGGTCAAGGATAAAACTTCTATGAAGCAAAAAGAACAAGAGTTGATCTCCCCTAATATCAAAATAACTGGGGGCAAAAGTTCTAAAAATTCAATTAAAAAAGCATACTTGTTGATCCTAAGTCTCCATCATGCTATCCTACTTTCACTTCTTTTCACAATCATAAGCCTTCATAATTCATCCACTTGTTTCACACATCCATTCCCTTCTGACGATACATCATGGACCTTTAATGGAACTTCCTTGAGGGACTTTGTTATTAGGGATGCCCAAACTTCTTTAGTTGACATGCATATGGGCCTACGTAGTCCACACATTAGTAATTCTATCTTAGTTCCTTTATCAAGGAAGAAAGTCACTCAAGCTATACATCATTCAGTCAAGGAATGACGCAACTACAATCATAAGGTCAAGCCTCACACATTTGAGGTAGGTGACTTGGTTCTCAGAGAAAATCCTAAAAATCAACAAGACAGAGAGAAGAAGGACAAATTCAAACCAAACTGGTTTGGTCCTTACATCATCATAATAGCATATGGATCTGGTGCATATCAACTCTCAACTAGAGAGGGTGAACCTTTAGAGGATCCTATCAACAACATGCACCTTCGCAGGTTTTACATATAGCTCTTCAGAGTATCCTAATTCAAAAATACAAAAAAATTCAAAAATTTCAAAATACAAAAAAATCATAAAATAAAAAAATTGTTACTTGGTGAAAACCTAGCAAATGGGCACCTTGTGACAAAAAAAAAAACAAAACATTTTCATCCAACGGTGAAAACCACTTTGGTGGCGCCCTGGGCAAGTACCATGGTGAAAATTGGGTCACCGACACCATGTGTAGAGACGTTTTTCCTCCCTCCTTCAGGATTCCGTTTCATCCTTTCACTTTGCACACACTCACAACCTATCCATTCATAATAAACTTACACATTCCCATCATGGCTTGTTATTGATCTACCCAAGATTGGTTAGCCATCCATAATAAACATTCCTTCTCACCCTTTTTCATCCATAATAAATCAGCTCCTATCTGTGGCTAATGCAAATCCTATGTCTAGTAATGGGTGTAGAACTGAGAGCATCACATGTTCCGAGGAGTACAGTTTCTTCCAGCTTTCTTCAGTCTATCCGTGCACAATCCATAATAATGCAACATCTGCATCGCCAATCCATAATAAAGTTCTATCTTCTCCACAATAAAGTATCAGTTTCATGGATTCAGTCAGTTTCAGATGAGACACAGCAACAACAATGGGCTTCAACAAATCAAATCTTTCAACAAACTCAGACAACATTATGGTTCAGTGCTATCTATCCTTTTTGTGAAAGTAAACATTGTGACCACAATCAAATAGACTTATACAAGTGATAAGAGACACTAAACTTGAGGACTACAGTGAATGTTGGTGTCGAGTCTTGATTTTCTTTTGATTTTTATCTTTTTGGTGACATGTCTTTTAGCTTTTCCAGGATGTCTCTGACTAGAGATTTTTATCTTCAGGATGTCTTTGACTAGAAAGGCGAGGATGGGGTATCCTCACCTATTTTTTCTTTGCTATTTGTGGATTATCTCTTAGTAATGCTATGACTTGTCCAAGGATATGAGGACACTGAGAGTCTAGTGTGAACTGGGGCATTCCTTGTTTACGATTGTCTTATCTCCATACAAACAGGTACAATGACTTTCTGGGTCGAACATATGTCCCAATTGTCATAACCTACTTGCCATAATAAAGCTCAATGATGATAACGCACAAGAAGCTCTTTCACTTTCATATCTTCCATCTTCCATCCCCCTTTCTTGATTGACCTCCATCGTCCTTCTTGAGTCCGTGTAGCCTGCTATCACATGACTGAGTATAATGACACGCCAAAAATATTTGCGTTTCATGTAGTTTTCACCTGCATTACCACATGTCAGCATATCATACATACATATAGATATCACAATTGCATCACATCCTGCACACAACACTTGTTAGCACATTTTACATTCTCATCATGTAAATAGGTATTTGCATCGTCAAATCCATTTGCATTTCATACATTCACATTTTCATTTACATAACATATTAAAAACATAAAAGAACAAAAATATTGCATTTCATCATGTACATATTTGCATCCATGTCATAAGCATCACATAGGTACACATGCATATAGTTGCCGCAAAGATGAATCATCTCATATATATCAAAAATCATAAGTGTCATGATACAATGATGTCAAAATACATATGGCTACACAACCAATCCTCATGTCGCCCTATCCAGATAGAGTAACCCATTGATCACTCCTGCCAACACTGCTGGTAGTGCTAATCCTATCTGTGTCATGGTATCCCAAGCCATGTGTCTAGCCCTCATTTCCAGTCCTGGATCCTGAAACACCCATCTCAATGCATCCCTATCTTCGTCTCGATTGTAGGGTACTAACTCCCCATCAATCGGTATCCTCAGAATCCTATACACATCCTCTAAGGTAACTGTCATCTCACCCATCGGCAAATGGAATGTGCATGTCTCAGAGTGCCACCTCTCAGCAAGTGCAGTCAACAAACCCATGTTCGCTTGAAACTCAGACACATAAAATAAATCGCAGACCCATAACTTCAATGGCAGCCCTGTCCTCGAATGTCAACTCTGGTTGTAACCTCTGAGTCGATGGGAATCTCTCCCATGACTCCAGCATAGGTAAGTACTCCTGCAGTCAAGCAAATCAATCATGTTAGTCAAAGTGACACTCACTGTTCATCACAAAGTGTTGCTATCTATCCTAGTGACACTCACTGTTCATCGCAAAGTGTTGCTATTTATCCTAGTGACACTCATTGTTCATCACAAAGTGTTGTTATTTATCCTAGTGGTACTCACTGTTCATCACAAAGTACTACGTGTTCTTGCACTCCCTGTTCATCATAAAGTGCTACTCATATTTGCACTCCCTGTTCATCACAAAGTGCCGCTCGTATTGGTACTCCCTGTTCATCACAAAGTACTATGTCTTGGTACTCCCTGTTCATCACAAAGTGCCTCGATCTATCCTATCTTAGGGCCTCTACTGGAGTGTATCCTCTTGAGTAGTTTCCTAATTGGCAACGTATGTTCTATCACTGAATTGTCAATCCTAGCCCTATCTTCTATCCTAGTCTTCCTTAGAGGACCTGCTTGAGTGTATCCTCTCAGCAGCTTATCTAATCGACAGCATATGTTCATCACAGAACTGCCGATTTGACCTTGAAGACATAAACGTGCCTTCATGACATAAACACGCTTACATATTGCTTAAATGCATCTGTTTTGCCTAGACGCGCCTTTTCCTACACATATGTGCCTCGACTTTTTTTTTTGATATTGTTTGACATACCTAAAGCGCATTTATTGCACTACCTATCATACATTTATGACAACATTAATGCAGAAAAGTACACAGAGGTTTTGAGGTACTTACTGACTCTCTTGCGTCTGCTGGCCTCTGATATCAGTGAACGTGATCGAATCTATGCACCAATGCCATCGCTGCTGACTGTTGCTGCTCTATTCTCTCTCTGCACTCTGATCTCTTGGATGTGTGGATGACAATGAAGATGTTTTCCTCTCGTGGTCTATTTTATAGACTGCCCTAGCCCTAGCCCTTGTCTCCCAAGTCAGTCTTCATTATCCCATGACTCTGTCACTCTATCCTATTCTTGTCAGTCCATTCTAGCCTTTCTTTCTTATCGAGAGATTGTCTGTGATCTTTTCAGACATTTTCATCCAATCTCTCGAGGGGGCATATTATTCCCATCTTGGGGCAACTCTGTATCAATTCATATTATCTTCTTTGAAACAACGCAACAAGCTGCATTGTCTCAAAGAGGGGCAAAATGTAGACACCTAAAATTGTCCAGTCTAATTAAGTATATTTATTTATTTAATTACTTTAGCCTAATTCTTCTATTAATTAAATAAATCTTTATTTATTTAATTAATTTATTTACCCTCTTCTAGCCTTATTTCTCATTTAAATAAATAC
This sequence comes from Cryptomeria japonica, assembly GCF_030272615.1. Classification (NCBI taxonomy): domain Eukaryota; kingdom Viridiplantae; phylum Streptophyta; class Pinopsida; order Cupressales; family Cupressaceae; genus Cryptomeria; species Cryptomeria japonica. The sequence continues at coordinate 331,766,656 of NC_081411.1, read as the reverse complement.
ATTTATTTATTTAAATTACCCTTTTCCTAAATTAAATAAATATCTTATTTATTTATTTGATCCCACTTCTTCTATTAATTAAATAAATCTTTATTTATTTAATTAATTCATTAGCCTTTTCTACCCATGACACATGTCATTCATCTTTTAATTCCTACACTACCTACCCTCTCATTATTTTCTTATTTTCTTTACCTACCCTTTAATCATAGCTGACCATTTATCTTTTACACCTCTCAATCTTATCCCTCCATTTCATATAGTGTCTTCTATATAAGAGGATGCTTCCTTCATTATCAAACCCTCACTCACTATGCATTTAGCCCCGACTACACTTTCGAACTTGCATATGCAATCAAGCCCACTTGCAACCACATTTCCGTTCTTTGTTGAACTCTTGTGCACACATAAAATCTGAGAGCAAATATATCAAGCAAGATCAATGGAGATGGGAAGAATGGAGATCCAAACCCTATTGGACATGTGATGGTATAATCTTTGTAATTTCATTTGATTTGCATTATCTTAGGTAATCTTCATATGTTATGGTGGATCTTTGTTGTTGTTAGGCTAGGGTTTTGTGGTTGAATTCATCTAGTCTCTCAATATTGTTGTATCCATTTTCGCCATAAACAGAAAGATAAGTATAATAAAAAGGAAAAAGTAATTCAATGCATACTCGGAAGGAATCCTGTATGGATTTGCTTGACTTCCTGAGGCTTTAAACCAAATTCTTAGGCGGAATTCAAGCTTGTATTATGTTATTTAATTACTCCTAAGGACGGCGACCTCGGTGCACTCCTATTAGAAGAGTGTAGTACTTAGTGAGTGGCTCAGGACCCGAATGGTCCCGATGAGTCTAAGTCTCTGGCCAGAGCACCTCCTATCCCGATTGGATAGATGCCTACCCCATATGGGTAGATGCCTATCCCATATTGGATAGATGAAATTTTATGTCTCGTATGGACATATGCCTAACCCGTATGGTTAGATGCTCATCCTAGATGGATGAATGCCTAATCCAAATGGATGGATGCCCAGAGTATGCGATTAAATCAAACACAATGATTAAAAAAAGAAAAAAAAGAAAAAAAGAATGGTCAAATTTGTTGGGTTAAATATGGTGGGTTATTACATGTGGTATCAGAGCAAAGGTTCAAATCTAGGCCTTGTGCTCACTTCAATTTACACAACTAAGGGAATGTTTTGCAATGGTAGAAACTAAATTTTAAAATCTTAAATCAAGAACTAACTACATAATTTAACTTTCAGGTAAAACCCTAGAATGGCTAGAGGAAGAGGAAGAGGAAGAGGAAGGGGTAATGGAAGACATACTACCACTAGGAGCTAAAGGGAAGAAAACCATGAGGAAAACCATGAGGAAGACCATAAAGGGGATCTACATAACCTAGGAAATAACGAAGATGGGGTCGAGGCTATAATCAACCTTCTAACCGAACAAAGAGATAAAATCAACTTCTTGGAACAATCAATGCAGGACCTTAGGGCAAGGCAGAATGACATTGAAAATCGAAGTGGTACTAAAAATAGAAACCCTGGTAGCAATCAAGGCAATATGACGTGTAATAGAAAAGAAAATAACATATTGAAACTCTCTAAGGATCTAAAGAAAATCACCCCTCCTAAGTTCTATGGGAGGCAAATTGGCGAAGGAGCTGAGAATTGGTTAAATGAAATGGAAAAGTATTTTGAACTAACGGATTTTAGCGAAACAACCAAGGCCTTATGGGGTTCCTATCAACTCACAGGGGAGGCAGCCAACTGGTGGACCAACACCAAGGAGCAAAATGGGTATAGTAGGGATATGATCACATGGGAACAATTTGTTCACCACTTCCAAAAAAGGTGGCTCCCTCAATTGTTCTTTGATGAGAAGGTGATAGAATTCCATAATTTACGTCAAGGGCCCCTATCAGTCCAACAATATTGGGATAAGTTTGCCAAATTACTTAAGTACATATCAATGTACCAAAAAGATGAAGAAGGCCAAGTGAGGAAGTTCATTTTGGGACTAAATACCAACATAGGGTCAGAGGTCGACATGCATGGACCCAAAAACATGAACGAAGTACTTGAAAAGTCCCTAAGGCAAGAGAGGAAGATTCAAGCACTAGCAGGGCAGAACTATAATGGGAACCACTCATTTAAAAGGAAGCAGGAATTCAAAGGGAACACAAACTTCAACAAGAGTCAAAGGGATAATTCTTTCGAAAGAAGACCACCCCCTAATCAATATCAGAGGAATGAAAATAATAATAATAATAGGGGTAATAATAACATAGGCAACTATAATAGGAATGACCAGCAGAATAGGATAACTTATCCGCCCAGGGCCAATGAAACAAGGAATGATCCCCCTAGGAATCAAGGTGGGAGGGGTGCTCCAGGTGGATGCTTTATGTGTGGGGGAAACCATTTTGCTAGAGAGTGTCCCAGGATGCAAGGTCAGATTAGGGCCAATCAACCCCAACAAGGGCCCCAAAAAAGGATTCATGCAATAGTTAGGAACCGAAGAGGAAGATACCAGAATGTTCCCATGGAAACTATAGGTACACTATTTGAACAACCAATTTCAATTCTAATTGACACTGGGTCATCTGAGTGTTTCATCTCACCTAAATTAGTAAGAAAATATGCATTAAAATTTAATCAAATGAAGTCATCATGGACGGTTCAATATGGGGATAAGGCAACTAGGGAAGTAACTAAGTGTTTACCGAGGGCAAGGGTACAATTTCTTGAGTTTGAAACAAGGGTAGATCTCTATGTGGCACCCCTAGGATTATATAATGTATTTATTGGAATGAGTTGGTTAATAGAACATCAAGCTAATGTAGATTGCTATAACAAAGTTGTTGAATGTTTGGATGATGTGGGGAAAAAGGTCAAAATCCAAGGAAAGTTTAAACCCATTAATATAGAAACCATATCAGCCATGCAATTGAAGAAGGAAAGAAGAAGAGGAGGCCTAATCTATATGGTCGAAATTGATGAGGGGAAGGAGGAAAATACCCCGACCTTTGAAAATACCCCTTTCTTAAAAGAATTAAAGGATGCTTTTCTAGAAGAATTACCCAGCTTACCCCCTAAAAGGAAGTTTGACTTTTCTATCGAAGTACTACCGGGAGCTGAAACCGTGTCAAGGGCACCTTACCGGATGAACACAACTGAATTACAAGAACTCAAAATGCAATTAGAGGAACTCTTAGCTAAGGGATTAATAAGGCCAAGTGTATCACCATGGGGAGTTCCAGTCTTATTCGTTAAGAAGAAGGATGGAACCTTAAGACTATGCATTGGTTATAGGATGTTGAACAAGGTCACAATAAAGAATAGGTATCCCTTACCTCAAATAGAGGATCTTTTTGACCAAATGAAAGGAGCAACAATTTTCTCAAAGATAGACCTCTGATCAGGATACCATCAACTCATAATTAAGGAGGAAGACATTCCAAAGACAACTTTTAGGAATAGATATGGGCAATATGAATTCACAGTAGTTCCTTTTGGTGTAACCAACGCCCCAGCTGCATTTATGAACCTAATGAATAGTGTACTCCATGACTACTTGGATAAATTTGTTTTGGTATTTCTAGATGACATATTAATTTACTCTAGGAATGAGGAGGAACATTTAGTACACCTACAAATTGTTTTGCAAAGGTTGAGGGAACATAAGTTATATGGGAAACTGTCAAAATGTGTCTTCTTCGAGGAAAAGATTCACTACCTTGGGAATATAATATCAAAGGAAGGAATAACAGTTGATCTAGATAAGATAAAAGCAATAGTAGAATGGTCGATCCCTAAAAATGTTTCAGAGGTAAGAAGCTTTATGGGGCTAGCAGGTTACTATAGGAGGTTTGTGGAAGGATTCTCTAAGATAGCAAACCCCATCACCTCATTATAGGGGAAGGGTAAAAGGTTTGTGTGGACAGAAAAAAGTGATAAGGCATTCCAAATCTTGAAGGGAAAACTAAATTTAGCACCCATTCTAAAAGTACTAGATCCAAATGGACACTTCATAGTTGTAATTGACGCTTCTATTGAAGGTTTAGGAGGAGTACTTGTCCAGGATGAAGGGGTAGTAGCTTATGAATCCAGGAAGCTGAAGACTCATGAAGTTAATTATGCACCCCATGACTTAGAATTAGCAGCGATTGTGCATGCCCTATAGAAATGGAGACACTTCTTACTAGGGAAGCCCTTTGAGTTAAAGTCAGATAACCAAGGACTAAAGTACATCTTTACCCAACCCCACTTAAATGCTAGACAAAGAAGGTGGTTAGAGTTTCTAAGTGAATATGATTTTGAAATTGAATATATTAAGGGGAAGGAAAATAGGGTGGCAGATGCTTTAAGTAGGAGGAGACACTTGATGACTATAGAAACATTCAAAACTTCTTTCAAAAGGCAAGTAATGGATGAGTAGGGACATGACCCATGGTATGAGTAAGTCAAATTGACTTTAGAATATGATCCAACCGATCCTAAGGTTGAAGGGTATACATTGGATGAGGATGGGATGGTCAGATACAATAATAGAATCTATATTCCTAATTCAGGAGACTTAAGGGAAGTAGTCTTGTCGGAGGCTCATAATGCCCCTTATTTAGGGCACCCAGGAGTTAACAAACTTTATGAAGACCTAAAGAAGTTATACTTTTGGCAAGGGATGAAGAATGACATAGTTAAGTATGTGGCTAAATGTTTGGAGTGTCAAAGAGTAAAGGCAGAACATAGACATCCAGCTGGATTATTATAGTTACATGATGCACCTCAACACAAGTGGCAAGTTATTAGTATGGATTTTGTGCAAGGATTGCCTACATCACCTTCTAGGCACGATACAATAATGGTGGTAATTAACAAACTCACCAAGGTGGCACACTTTATACCTGGAAATCTGACGGATGATGCACCTACCTTAGCAAGGCACTTTGCCAAGGAAATATTTAGGTTGCATGGAATGCCAGAGAAAATCATATCAGATAGAGATGCTAGATTCACTTCAAGGTTTTGGACAACTCTTCAATCAGCTCTGGGAACTCAACTAAATTTTAGCACTGCATACCATCCTGAAACTGATGCTCAAACAAGAAGGACAAATCAGATTATGGAAGACCTACTTCGCATGTACTACATGGACCAATAGAAGAAATGGGAAGAGTACCTACCTCTGGTAGAATTTGCTTACAATAATACATATCAAACATCTTTGGGAATGACACCTTTTGAAGCATTGTATGGTAGGCCATGTTGAGCACATTTGAGTTGGGATAGTCTTGAAGATAGAGTAATTGTTGGACCAGATATGTTGAAGGAGATGGAAAGGAAAACTAAGGAAATTAGGTAGAGATTGAAGGAAGCTTCAGATAGGCAGAAAAGTTATGCAGACAAAAACAGGACACCAAGGGAGTTTGAGGTGGGAGAGAAAGTCTTCCTAAGGGTTAGGCCACACAAGAGTTCCATAAGGTTTGGGAAAAAGACCAAGCTTGCACCCCGTTATGTTGGACCTTTTGAAATTTTGGAAAGGATTAATCTAGTTGCATACCGGTTGGCCCTGACTCCCCAGTTGAGCCGAATCCATGATGTCTTCCATGTATCTCTTCTTAAAAAGTATGTACCTGATGAGAAATATATTTTGAATAGGGATGCTTTACAGGTCCAGGAAATGGGAGGAATAATGATAGAGCCATTCAAAATCTTGGAGAAGCGCCAGTGCCAATTGTGCAACAGAGAGGTTGATCAATGCAAAGTAAAATGGAACCAGTATGATGAGAAGAATGCCACATGGGAAGATACTAGGGAGATGCAACAATTTGTTCCCTTTCTAGTTTTAAACTAATCATGAACTATAGACTCTTTTGAATTAATTCAATAAGTGCATCGGGACAATGCACAAATTAAGGGGGGGAGGATGTCACAACCCTCCTTTATCAATTTTTGAATATACATGACAATTTGAGCATTACTTTCAAACACTTTCCAATTCTAATCATTATTTGGGCTTGTTAGCCTAACAATCACTCATACTAAATGCTTATTTCTTAGCAAGTTTGTTACTAGATCAAATTGAGAACCAATTATTGCCAATCAATCTACTTCAATATTTTACTTTTGGGGAACTACTTGAATATTAAAAGAATCAAAACTTTTGAATTGCTGAATTTGGCAACACAAGCTCTTACAAGATCAAATGACAAACAAGAACACCTTCCACAAGAGAGAGCCACACAAAAGAATGTTGTATTACTCAAAAGCAAAAAATACATAATGAGATACAATTGTACAATGAGGTGCTTATAAATAAATCACAAAGATAAATTTAGGATAACTAAAGTGAAAGCATGAGGAGCTAAATAAAGCTCAACTCTAGCTAACTAGATGCATAGTGTCACAACCCTCCTTTATCGCTTTTTGATTTAAGTACAATTCTATTATATTTTTGGTTAAGCTATTTAAAATGATTGAATAAATGTTATAAAAGAATAATAATAATAATAAACACACACACACATTTGGAGAGTATAATTCAAAGGCATTATTTTTATTTATTTTTCCCACTCCCAATTATGGCACATGTTGTAGGAAGAATTAGAAGCTTCTAGAGGAATCTCCACCACCTTGCATGTAACTCCCCCACTAAGTTTTGAATCAATTTGCATGAGTCCAATATTGGAAAAGAATCTCTTTTTTAATTAAATTCTCTAGATAGTGGAATTGAGGGATTTTTCTTATAAAATTGTATGCAAGTTTCAAAGAAGGGAGTTGATTATGTTTTGAAGAAAATTTTCCAAGTTTTTAGTAGTAGGATCTTCTTTGGTAGTCTCATTTTCGTTGTAGGATTTTTAAGTTGTTGTTTGAAGGATTTCTCTCAAGTTGCAAGGAAGGATCAAAAGGATAGCTAGAGGATTCAACATCAAGCTTCGATAAGCCAGGTTCTCTTCTTGTTATTTCACATTCACATATGAGAAATGGTATTATCCAAAATACAGTTTCTAGATCTTCCCTTATTGTAAATCTTTTCTTCTTATTTAGGAATAAATATTGATAAAATACTTTCACATAATGCATGTGTTAGAAATTAGGATCTTAGGATACTGATCATTATAAACAAGATTATAAAGTAAATGAAATATGAAACATACATGCAAAATGTACACATTACACAAGATATACATGGGGAAAACCCTTTTGGGTAAAAAAAACCCATAAAGCATCATTTATTTAAAATACTTACAAATATAGTCTATCATAAAATAGACATGAACCTGGGGACACTCCTCCAATACTTCCACATGGCCAATAATACCTCATATGCATAGTGATACAACTCACCATAAAGCTCCAAATTAACATGGTATCAGAGCAGGTTAGGCTAGTACTAATCATTTTTACAGGTTATACTAGAAGACATATAAAATTTGATGGAAATATTATTTATGCTTATCAACAAATTTTTGGTAATATCTCTTCCTTTCTACTATGTATTTTTTAGAGAAGTGCATCTTATATTATATTAAAAAAATAATTATCTTCATTGACCAATGTGATTACAATAAAAAGTTGGCCTCATAAAAGTTGACATTTGAGCATACATCATAAGAGGTAAATATTTTTTTTCAAAATTTGGCCTTTAGATTTTTTATTTCATCAACATCATAAATTAATTACATTAATAAATAAACCATTATTTCAATTACTATTAAATCAAATTTATATTAAGTGGATACTTGATAATTGACAAGACTTTTTAATAGATTGCATCATATATAATATATGTGGATATATAAATAATGATTATGATATCCCTATTTATATATTCATTCCTTTACAATACCATATAATACATTATAGTATAGTGTCAAAAATAATATTTAAAGTCATTGTGTATACTTGATACCTACTCATGTTTTGAGATAACAAGGTGAACAAACCATTAGCTTTCTAGATTAGCTTTCTAGATTCCTTACTAACTATATATATACAAATATATATCTCAAATAAGACTATCACGATTCTTTCCAACAAGACTAGATTTATTCTCAAGAGGATCTAAAGTATATACAATTTAATAATACGATATCTAACTATATCTCCATGATATTTTTTTTTAATAACCTTAGGAAAATCCATCCCACAACTTCTTCTCTTGCTAAAAGATCTTCACTTGATTGATTTTTGAGATTAAATCAATTAAAAAATTCATAAATGAGTTACACCATCTCTAAACAAGTATATGAACACAACCATATCAAATAGTTAATGTTTCAATCAATCTTATTGATTTTATACATTTTTTGAGAGGTATGTTGTCTTTAATAGATCAAAACCCTATACAAAATCTAAATCTAAATGATGTGCCTTTTGTGAAAAGGTAACTATCCTTTAATATTGATAGTGCATTTTTATGGTCCAACCATAATGATCAATTAATATTTAACTATCTATCATAAAAAGCATTGATGCAGAGCATCTATCACAAACCATAAAACCTTCATTCAAGGGTAGATTTTAAACTTGACTCAAGAGGCATATAAAATGATAAAACATTCTTCTCAACTACAAATCAATTTAAAAGGTTATATTATATCCATACAAACCTTCCTTCAATATTTCAGATCATAACATTCACCATAACATGAGAGAACAAATTCTTTATTGCCATGGAATACCCTAGTTCAGGGTTTCATCCTTTAAGAACTATTTTCACCAAAATAACCACACAAAATTCAATTCTTAACCAAATTAAGTAAGACAAAAAGAAATGGAAAGAAGATTTGGAGACCTTTCCAAAAAATATATCTTTTCTTCATTACTATTCCTCATGTGACCACACCAAATGCTGCAACCGGACTGTTGTTGTCTTCACTAGTCTGCCTTTCATCGTGAACTGTAACAAACAGCCATCAATAACCTTTACAATATTGATTATAAATGTAATCTCTTCAGTCAGACTTTATGTTACTAAGTCACACAATTCCTCTCAAAATTTGAGCCAGATCCAACGGTTAAATAAAAAGTTATGAGTATTTTTCCAAAAATGGGTAACCCTTGGCAAGGTTTTGACAATTATTGTAAAGGTAAACATATCTTGCCAAATACTCCACAAAAATGCATAAGAAATTATTCATCTGAAAGATATTTAATTAATATATCCTTCAATAACTTCTACATATAAAAGTTACACCAAATGGGATCCTCCATGGATCTATGACAACCACATATTCCTTAAAACCTCATGACAGTTTGAGGGTTTGATGGATAATCTTTGTCAAATCCCCTCCAAACTGATCTACCCTCTTGATTTCGACCAAACATGATTTTATAAACCATTTCCAACTCCTTTATAACCACCTCATGACCAATGGATTTTATTTTTAAACTTTTGTTGCACCTTTTAGCAATGTTGCAACTTTACAAATTTTTGTATTTTTGACATAAATGACTCTAACCCTTACATGGACACTTTTAACACTTCAAGATGGACCAAATATGATGTCTTTGGACAAAATGGCTCACTTAGAAGCAAAGAGATGTAACTCTTAATGTGCCATGTGAAAGCAAGAGCTTTTTATCTATAAGTTAGACACGTCATAGAGAGTCATATGTACTTTATGAATAAACATGTAAAAGCTTTTTATGGAAATGCTTCATTAGTCCAACCTAAAATCTACATTTTATTTTATTTTTCAAAATGCACAAGGGAAGTGAACTGTTTGAATTAATTCAATTCAAGACTGCAATTGTAGCTAGATATGCACAGAATAAATAATTTAATTTCAAGGAAGATTAGGTATATATATGAAGAATAGTCTTACAGGGGCTTCTTTCACAATGTTATAAGAGATGGTGTAGACTTGTCCTTTCCTATATCATGCATTATAAGTGTTGATATTTCATAATTTCCTTATAACTGTTCTTTATAATATCTTTGATAGTCATTTAGTATGAGTGGATGTAGTAATGTCTCTTTTGTCATTTTATGCTATCTTTTATAAATAACTTGTTAGTGAGACATGAACAAATAAACAAGCACTTCATAACTAATGGTGTTGATCCTTACATATGAATTTTTTAATACAGTTGATTCATCTAGTCTTAGTTCATATTTTCATGTGACCCTCCCAAAGTCTTGTTATTATATTAGTCCTTTAAGTGCATCACAGAAAGTCACATGTGAACTAGTAGGAATAAAGGAAGGAACATCATGATTTATCTCAAATTTAATTTTTATAGGTATTTGATGGAGGATATGCCTTATGTTAACATTAAGAATATTCTTGATTATAGTATGTTTGATAAGCAAATTCCTTGATATCAAACTATCACAATGATAAACAAGAAATCATCTATCTATCTATAAATGTAGGTTAAAATATTTTTTTATGAAATGTACAAGCTAGTAAATATGCATAAGTAAATTTAAAAATTTCTCATTAGCATCCTTTTTTGGAGATCCAAGTGATTTGTTATTCTATTCTATATTTGATCTATTTTTTATTTTTTTTCAATCATACTATTTATAATGGGTGACTATCGCCCTTATAAACTGTCTGGGGAGCAAACCTAGAAAGGATAGCTCACCCGTTGCCTAATTTTTTATGGATCATTACTATATGTAGTAGCATGTCTATTTTTGTATTTTAAACAAGACAACAAATTATTCATCCCTATTCTCATGAAAATATTTGTTGATCTCTTTTCTACCAATCATTGGACTATATTTTTATAAGGAATATTATATGATCTTTGGCAAATGACAAAAAATAATATTATGTTCTTTCTTTGTACCAAAAATGAAGTTGATTACTATGTTACTAACTATATTGTTTCTTCTATGGCAAGGTTATGCCTTCAAAACATATGGTGCAAGTGCTATTACATGGATGTTGCAATACTTTAATAAGAAGACTATCTTCTATGTGTCCTTGAATCAAATGGACAAAATATGAATGTAGCTCTTAAAGAATCAATATGGCCTTGAAGATTTATGGAAGAGTTCCATTTGGATACATATGAAAGTACCATATTACTTGAAGTTACTTTACTCATTCTAGAGAATATCATTTCTAAAGATCAAAATAGACATTGAAGATCATGGGCACCTCACTCAAGTGAAAGCATTCTATAATAAAGGCACCTTGAAGATCATGGGCACCTCACTCAAGTGAAAGCATTCTATAATAAAGGCACCTTGAAGATCATGGGCACCTCACTCAAGTGAAAGCATTATATAATAAAGGCACCTTGAAGATAATATTGGGCACCTCACTCAAGTGAAAGCATTTTATAATAAAGACACTTTGAAGATCATGAGCACATACTATATATTATATTTTTAGCCATCACTTTGAAATCCTCTATGTAGTGATTGGATTTGAGGTGATGCCATTGAGGGGGAGTGTGCATGTCAATGACACCACCTAGTGGCTAAATCCTTTATTTTTTAAGTCCTACGGGCACAATATCGTAAGACCTACGGGCATATTTTTTTAAAGTCCTACGGGCACAATATCATAAGACCTACGGGCAGATTTTTTTTAAGTCCTATGGGCACAATATCGTAAGACCTACGGGTAGATTTTTTTAAGTCCTACGGGCACAGTATCATAAGAACTACAGGCAGATTTTTTTAAGTCCTACGGGCACAGTATCGTAAGACCTATGGGTAGATTTTTTTAAGTCCTATGGGCATATTGTAAATTCTTCTCCTTGTAAAAATTCCACTTATAAAAGCACTATATTAAGACCTACGGGCACTATGTAATGAACCTGGGGAGAGGCTAATTTGAGGAGACCGTGGCTCCAATATAATTTTTAAGACCTCACAGCATCATTTTTTAAAACACCGGGATTATAAATTATGACAAGATGACTTTCATGTAGTCCGGAATGCATGATCTTCATGTTGGCATATATTTGTGTCCCTGTTTATCACTATCAAAGAAGACCTATGTTACTGGGGTGCTTCATTTTTTCTTTTATGGAAATTTACATGTGATCCCCTATTAACATTAAGGGGGAGTGTTAGAACATAATGTTATTAGGGATCACATCCTTATAACATTTATATAATGTTCTAATATAAGGTTATAAAACCTTATATATTATATGCTTTATAAGCATATCCCATTTGAAATAATTATAATCTAATAACTATTAGATTGTGAGTGGGGGTTATTGAAAAGGCGTGACTAGTGAAGTCACCCTTCCTCCTATATTTAAGGAGGTTCTCTCTCATTTGAGAAGTGTGGGAATTTGGAGCTTTATGGTGAATTGTATCACTATGCATATGAGATATTATTGGCCATGTGGAAGTATTGGAGGAGTGTCCCCAGGTTCATGTCTATTTTATGATAGACTATATTTGTAAGTGTTTTAAATAAATGATGCTTTATGGGGTTTTTTTACTCGAAAGGGTTTTCCCCATGTATATCTTGTGTAATGTGTACATTTTGCATGTATGTTTCATATTTCATTTACTTTATAATCTTGTTTATAATGATTAGTATCCTAAGATCCTAATTTCTAACAGCATGTAAAAGATAGTTTTATTATTTATTTCATTTCCCTTAGGAAATATGCACATGATCTTGCTTTTTGCTTTTCCAAAGATTTTAGATCTATCCAAAAATCATATTTCCCTTATTTTAAATTACTTTTTCTGAGATTAAAATTCTCCTTTGCGTGATTAAATTATATGAATCTAATCCTTATTATTCTTCTCTCGAATTCATTTCTCTGGCTCTTCAAATGGAAATCTGAAAGTAAATCTCATTCTTTAAATAAATTCACCTCTGTGAATGTGGAAATAAATTCCTCTCTGTGAATATTAGCTCCTGGAAAATTTTCTTTGATAGCTCTGCTTTTCTCAGCATAATCATCTCTGTGATAAATTGGTTATTTGTACATTGTTGAGACAAATTTATTTCTTTGTATTATTTCATTCTCGTAATTAAATTCTTATTTCTTCTCATTAACATTTGTTTTCCTTATGCATATATCTTATATATATATATATTTTTCTCCCTTATATTATCTGGAATGAAAAAAAAAAAGAGAAGGAATAAAAACCCATATATATATATATATATACATTACACATTTATATTTCGCAATTTTTTTTTTTCAAAATTAACGAAAAAAAAGAAAAAAATGTTTTTGAATTGATGTGCAGCATTACCGAAAAGGGTACGCATGTCGGTCAGTGCATGGGGGTGGGAAGGGCTGCGGTTTATTAAACCACCGGGGAGTGGTACTCTCCACTACCCCCTGCGGTTACTGCTAAGGCAGTGGCCACAGAGGGAGTGGAGGGGACCACGACTGTCCCCTCACCACTGTGGACCTGTACCCGCAGGTCCGCAGGGGTGATGGGACCCATGGGCCCCACTCCCCACTAACCCCATTATCTATTAAAAACAAGTTTTGGCTTATTAATATTTTTGTTAATTAAATATTTTTACAATTTATAATTTGTTGATAATTGCTTAGTTAAAATTTTTAGTTTAATTGTTATAAATTTTAAATTAGTAAAATTAAACTTAGGGAGTAAAATTTTAAGTTTAATTGTTATAAATTTTAAATTAGTAAATTTAAACTTAGGAAAACTTATAAGTAATTAGGATCATTGTATAATGAATTTATAATTGCAAATTTATGTGTATAATTGAAATCTCTCAACCCATTGGAGATTTATTGGGTTACTTAGTCGATAATTTTCAGATTCATAATATTATGATTTGATCCAAAATTGCCCAAAGTCTAAACTAATTGTTTGAGTAATGCTATAATTAAATTATTCTCATGATAGAAGTAAACATTGCCTTATTTTGCATGTAAATGACACTAATGTTACATCATCAAAATTCTTATATATTAATTTGCATTCATGGTCAAGTTACATTTCCATCATTTTCATGCAAATTACACGTTTGATATGTGAATTCATAATCGTCCTTATCGTGCAATCATATATTAATAGTTTAGTTGTAGAAGAATGGTAATTCAATCAAGTAGTAATTGAATGCCATCGAAGTAGTTATTTCAATTTTGCAATTACATACATTCAATTCATAAATTGTTTCCAAGCATGATGTTTTTTTTTTAAGCTTCTTAGTTAGAAAAATAAATAAAGGAAGATGGAAACCAAAACCTAACAATGTTTGGTATATATAGTGCCTCTGGGTCATGCTTACGGGTAATGCCGTCGTGTTGAACTACTGCACTTAACGCCTAATAAAGCTGCATCAACGATGTCTGTGGCATCATCCCTATAAATCGTCGGGGAGTAATAAGGGACATTTGGAAGTTAAAATTCAAGGGGCGGGTAATCCTCCTTGGATCGATAATTTAATAAGATAATTCTAAAATGATCTTTCATCCACTGAGTTAAACCATGGTAAACCCCTATAGGGAAGATGAGTGAAATGTTCTTATGAAATTGATTTAATCTTGAAGAATTGTTGTCGATTAACAATTGGTCAAGGGTGACGCTTATGATAAGAATTAGGATCTAGTTGTTTTAGGCCACAAGCAATAGGCCATCTTGAGCCTTTGCTTAAACGCTACCACCGTGGGTAGCAACCGCAGAGAAACTGTCTGGGACATTGACCCTAGAAAGGGTTGTGTACCCACTAATCAGTTTACATCAAACCATAGAGTAGAAAATAGAACTACATACTTTATGCCTTGATCCTGTGCCGAAACTGGTATGTAGGCAGTCTTGGGACGGAGTTGTCCCTAGTACTTAGGCATCTACGGGTGGGGTCTAGGCTTGGTAAGAAGAAGGATTGAGTAAGAATCCTAATTTGAAAGATAAGTATAATAAAAAGGAAAAAGTAATTCAATGCATACTCGGAAGGAATCCCGTATGGATTCGCTTGACTTCCTGAGGCTTTAAGCCAAATTCTGAGGCGGAATTCAAGCTTGTATTATGTTATTTAATTACTCCTAAGGACGGCGACCTCGGTGCACTCCTATTAGAAGAGTGTAGTACTTAGTGAGTGGCTCGGGACTCGAATGGTCCCGATGAGTCTAATTCTCTGGCTAGAGCACCTCCTATCCCGATTGGATAGATGCCTACCCCGTATGGGTAGATGCCTATCCCGTATTGGATAGATGAAATCTTATGTCCCGTATGGACATATGCCTAACCTGTATGGTTAGATGCTCATCCCGGATGGATGAATGCCTAATCCAAATGGATGGATGCCCAGAGTATGTGATTGAATCAAACACAATGATTAAAAAAAAAAAAAAAAGAATGGTCAAATTTGTTGGGTTAAATATGGTGGGTTATTACGCATAGAAGCTAAACTGGGCGCACAACTAAAAATAGGCACTGCCAAGTGAACTAAAGCAAAAAAGCAAAAAAACATAACTAGTTGTAAAAAAGCAACCAATAGCTAATTATGCTCTAACACCCCCCTTAAGTGAAACTTAGGGTGAGTAGAAAAATTCTAAATGCATGTATGAAAAAATGGAACTTGGCAATAAAAGGCTTAATTAGGTACCCATGTACAAAGCAATTAATTCTCTCTAAGTGGAGAAAAGGAGAAAAATCATGTGGGAAAAAATCCCTCTTCCAAAAGCGAGAGATGCAATGTAGAAAGAAAAACATGAATTGCTAAAAAAGGAAGGCCTTAGATAGACCCCCCAAGGACAACTTCCTTCACCCCAAGAATTGATCACAACTGAAGATAATGTGGGGATGCCAAGGGCATAGTGAAGAAGTATGCAACCTACTCTTCTATAGGTATGTAATCCAAGCTAAGAAGACCATCCTAAATCAACTGTTGAATGAAGTGCATGTGGATCTCAATGTGCTTAGTTTGTTGATGCTCCATTGGTTTGCGAGAAATGTGAATGGCACTCTAATCATCACACCAAAGAATAGTGGGACCATTAGGAGGAAAACCAAGTGTTGTCAACAACTAACGAAGCCATAAAACCTCTTGGCTAACAAGAATTGTTGATCAATACTAAGCCTCAATAGATGGTAATGAAATAATAGATTGCTTCTTAAAACACCATGAAATAGGGTCAGAACCAAGACAAAAAATAAAGCCAAAATTAGACTTCTGATTATTAACATCACCAAACCAATTTGAGTCACTTAAGCCAACAATCCCGAGTCTCTTGATGTATAATGAATACCAAAGTGCAATGTGCCATAGATGTACCTCAAGTAACATTTTCTAGCCTTCTAGTGACTCACATATGGATCATGAGAGAATCGAGATACTATACCAGCCACAAAGGAAATATCCAGATGAGTGTGTGTCAAGTACAAAATAATGCCAACCAACTGCTTGTACAATATAGCATCAACTGAAGGAGTAGAGCAACTGGAAGACAACACAACCCCTAGATAAAATTGTGTGGGGGAATTCTTGCAATCAAGCATGCCAAATATTTGAAGCATATCAAGAGCATACTTCTATTGATAAATGAAAATTGCCTCCGAAGACTAAGTAACTTGAAGACCAAGGAAGTAATGCAGAAGACCAAGATCTATCATGTCAAACTGCTCCATCAATGATCATGGAAATTTTTTTTCTCTAAGAATTAAATCATCCACATACAAGACCAAAATTAAAATATCTCCTTCTTGATGTTGAGTGTAAACAATGGGATTGGAATGGCAATGTGTGAAACCGGTAGATAGTAGGAATGTGTCTATCTTCTCATACCAAGTCCTAGGAGCTTATTTGAGACCATAGAACAAACATCAAAGCTTGCAAAGAAGTGAAGAGTCCTATACAAAACCTTGTGGCAGCTCCATATAGATCTCCTCATGAAGATTACCATGAAAGAAGACACTCTTCACATCCATTTGATAAATTGACCATCCCTGTGAAGCTGCAAGAGAAATTATAAGACAAATAAAATCCATCTTGGAAACAAGAGAAAAAGTCTCAGAATAATTAATGCCCTCAACCCGTTAAAACCCCTTAGCAACAAGATAAGCCTTATACTTATCAATGGTACCATCTACAACATACTTGGTCTGATACACCCACTTGCACTGCACCAAATTTCTTCCCTTAGGAAGAGGAACAAGATCCTAAGTGTGGTTCTTCATCAATGAGGAATAATCCTCTAGCATATCCTGATCCCACTCTAGAATACTTATCACATTTAAAAACTTTTCAGGATTTGCAGAAATAGCCTCACTCACAAGAGAGACCCCAAAAATATGTGAATGAGTGTGATGAGAATTTGAAGGATCACCTGCCTAATCTCCAACTACATCAATAGTACTATGGGCCCACTTAAGAAGTTGTCTAGGACAAGTGGTGGGAGCTAAACTAGAACATATTCCTCATCCTCAAAAGGTAAATAATCCTCAAGAAATGAAGGAGTAGGAAGTGACGAAGAAGCTGGTGATGGAGAGTCCATTAGAGAATAACGCTCATCAAACTAGACATCTCGCCAAAACAAGACCTCTTTGGAAAGAGGATCAAAAAACCTATACACCTTAGAATCCTCATAGTAGCCAACTAAGATAAGTGGTTGAATCTTCCTCTCCATGGATTTTCTCTATGCATCTAGAATAAATGCCCATGTTGCACTCCCAAAAACACTGAATGAAGAGACATTGTGATTGACATGGGACCAGGCCTCCTTAGGAGTTGTCTATCACAATGCTTGTGAGGCATCTAATTCTGAATGTAATTAAAACATTTCACTAGCCTAGCCCAAAAATATACATCCATATCCAAAGACTGAATCATGCAATTAGTCATCTCCCAAAGTGTTGTGTTCCTCCTCTTGGAAACACCATTCTATTAAGAAGTATAAGGAACTATAAGCTAATGAAGGATGCCATTCTCAGTATAAAGTCCTGGAATGTCTAATTGATATACTCCCCCCCATTATCTATGTGCATCTATCTAAAAGAAAGACCAGACTGCTTCTCCAAAAATGTCATGTACCTCCTGAAATGATTGTGGGTTTCTTTCATCACAGTAGGTTTTAGCATGATGGGATTTTGGTTGCCTGAAAATTCAATAAGAGATGTTCCATTTCTATTTACAGTACCACATCCGGCTTACAATGTGTCGTCTATTAAGGAACAAGGCATAAGCATGCATACCACCATTCTATCCTCTACTCTTGGAAATAATATAGATAGTCCCATACTTTCTACAGTGATAATATCCCCCACTTCATCAACATTTCTCTTTTATAGAGTTTACAAAAATCAAATACATCACTCTTATACTTTAGAAAGTACACTCATGTACACCTATAGAAGTCATTAATGAATGTGAGCACATACTTGGCCCCCCCAAAAAGATGGAGTGAGATGAACATGAGGTCACTATGAACTAACTCCAAGGGTAACTTAGCACAAACAACTCTACTTGAAGGAAAAGAATCCTTGTGATGCTTACCAAGTACACAACGTCAACAAACACCATTGGTGCGATAAATCTGAGGTAGGCCAAACACCAAATACAGAGTGCTCATATGTTGTAGATACCTGTAGTTCACATAACCAAAACATTCATGCCAAAGCTTTCTCACCAAATCTGCATGAGCTATGAAGGAAGAACTAACAAGAGTTGACTCTCAAAACCATCAAACCGGTATAAGAAAGATGTAGGATCAACACTTCTAGTAGCCACAATAACATCAGGATCATGGAGTTCTTTGATAATCACATCATGTGGTGTGAACTCAACTGTCTTTCTAATCTAAGAATGACAAATCTGATACATTGAGAGAAGGTTGTTGGAGATCTCATGAATAATAAGCACATCTTGAAGATAGCCATCCTTAAGCTAAATAAGGGCCGAATCAAAAACTGAAAGCTAAGTAGAATCACCCACTATAATCTATGTAGTGATACAATCTGAAAGAGAATCAACAAGATCCTAAGAGTGTGTCATATGGTGAGAAGCACTAGAATCAAGTATCCAAGTACAATCTATAGACAAGGTTCATGCAAAAAGACCTTTGCCTTTGTTTGAGGAGGAAGACCGAAGGGCTGAAATGTGATGTTGCTCCATGGCTTCATCTAAAGCCTCTATTCTCTTCCAACATCAGGTAACATGATGTACCTCCTTGCCATAAAAATTGCAAGGTTCACCAAACTTCTTCTTCTTTATCTTGGAGGAAGACTCACCAGACTTAAAATAATTAGCGGGTGTTGGAGTGGAGTTGGACTTCTAATCTGACGTTGATGGGGCTTGGAGGGACTCTCACTGCCCAATGAAGAGTGTGCCTTAGGCTTCAACTTCTTTTGTTTTCCCTTAGAGGGTTGAGCAACCAAAGCCTGGAAGGCGGAGCCTAAAAGTGAATCAAGTAGAGTAAAAAAAATCCCACTCCCATGTCAAATGCTCACAAAAGACCTCAAAAGAGGGAAAATTGAAGGTTGTACCCAAAGCATCCATGGAGGTATAAAATGTAGAAGCAAAGACCTAGAAAGGCCCTCAAAGCTTAGCCAAAACCAAGTAGACACACTCTTTGTCAAATTTCCCCTTACCACAATCTTTCAACAAAGATCTGTGAGATTTAAACTTTTACAAAAAGTCCTCATTAACGGGAAATGAATCAGGTACCAATGTGATCAACTCCATCTTGAGCTGCATAGCCTGCAACTCATTAACTTTCCCAAAATGATCCTTGAAATTAGTCCACATGGCTCATGGAGTAGTGTATGAATCAAGGTGAAACAAGAGACTATAAAAAAATTGTATGGCAATAAATCCCATAACCTCATCCATCTTGTTTCTATGCTGAAAAACCTCAAATGGACTATCCAAGGTGGGTTGGGTCTCATCCAATGTAGACCACAAACCCTTGGACATAAGAAACTTAGTCATCTAATCTTTTCAAGTGTGTAGTTATGGGGGGTGAGATGAACAATCGAGTCCATCATAGGGCTGAGGTGTGAAGAGGATCTGAAAAAAGACAAGTTGACCCCCCAACAAAAAGAAACCACAAACCCTAGTGCAGCCAAAATGAAGATAAAACCTGAAATCAAGAAGTCAATTCCTCTAAAAATACTAAGATCTTGAGAAAAAATATAGAAAATATACCTACATATCTAAATAGGTGACTCTGAGAGCTTTCCAACAATGTGAGGAAGTTGAAAAACTGAGTCCATTTGCCCAAGCTATGCCCCCAGAAGTGAGAAAAACAAGTCTAACTTTAGAGGCTTGTAGTGGACACTTGAAGTAGAAACTAACAAAACTATCACCACAACCAGATTGGTGCTGGAATGATCCTTCCAATGATATGCATAAGTCAAAAAATGGAGCTCATATGACCAAGTTATGAGCAAAAATTTGAACCCTATTTTTTATGACTTAAAAGGTCAAATTGGTCAACTGTGTTGATGTAGCACCTTGTTGACGTGGCGCTGCTAATATTGAGAGAATATTTCATGCATACAAAATTGATGTCCCTTTGCCAAACAAAATATTCTCCCAGATTATTGTCTGCTAAAATTAGAAAAGCTCTGCTAAATTTAGGGGCTCACTAAATATATCAAAAATGGCTAAATTAAGAAAGGTAAAAAATTTGCTGATCTAAGTTGTCCTTAAGGCCTACATGTGCTGATGTGGACTTTGGAAAATGGCATGAATGTGGTACAAAAAAGATGAACCTTTTTTAATAAAAAAATACCTTCTTTTGACTTTTTTAAAAGAACTTTAAACCCACTTTTTGAAACAACTCACTTCCTCAAAAATTTCATAAATATTAATGAAATCAAAGGGCAATGAATTTTTTGACTTGCATTATTTTGTAGAGTGCGCTGGGTATGGATTTCTATCCATTCATATGGTATGAACACAAATTTTTGTGCCCCTAAAAAAATTTGCAAATTTTTTTTAATCTTCAATTTTGATGAATTGGCAGCATTTTTAAGGTTTTTGGGCCTTCTGAGCTCAATGAAGATGTTCATTTTGCTTCAAACTGATTGGATTTTTTAGCTACCTCTGGAAAACACCTTGTAAAATGTGTCTTTAGCCAATTTAACTCAAAAATTCAAATGCTCAAACTTTGATGAAGCAACAGTCGATCTTAGGGTTTTTTGACATTGTGGATGCGATGGTGATGCCCATTTCACCTCGAAATTGATAAAAAATTCACCCACAGCCAAATTCACAATAAAGAAAATTTGTGACTTTGCAATGTTTCCGAGCAATAAAAATCCTTAAAGCTTGAAAAAGTGCTTGTGAAATCTATGCTCTAATGCCATGTTGAATTTTTCAACACAAGCTCTTGAAAGAAGAGATCAAATGACAAACAAGAACATATTCCACAAGAGAGAGCCACACAAAAGAATGCTATATTACTCAAAAGTAAAGAATACATAATGAGTTGCAATTGTACAATGAGGTGCTTATAAAGAAAGTATAGAGATAAATTTGGGAGAACTAAAGTGCAAGCATGAGGAGCTAAATAAAACTCAACTCTAGCTAACTAGATTCATAAAAGAAAAACTAGGTGCACAACTAAAAATAAGCACTCCTAAGTGCACTTAAGGAAAAAAGAAAATCTATCCCATGGATTGATAACTTTCAATCCTATCCCTTGTTGAGATTACTCAATCTCAACCATCCATTTCTCTATTTTCCCTATAAATAAAGCCCATTCCTTCTTCAATTCATCAAGTCTTTTGTGCATCAAAATTATTGTCACATTGTAGGTTAAGGAGCTCTCTTTGTCATCACCAAGCATCAACATCATCCTCAAGCATCCATAGCACATATTTTTGCTTCATTTAGTTGAATTTTAATCTTCCACCCTAGCTTAATTTAACTTCTTTTATAAGTTTTTCATTCTCATCTTAGTTTAATTAACTCACATAGAATACTTAGCTTTCAATTTGGAATATACTTTGCCTCCTAATCACCTGGCTTGCATCCTTCATTGTCAATTTCATCTCTTAGCACTCACTAGAATCCTAGTTACATCCATTTCGATTCTAGTAACATTTTTCATATAACTCGTTCTCTAGGTTGTCATCTTAAGGATCAAGTGCTCTTCCAAGTGAGGGCCACCTTGAATCTTATAGATATTTAGAGATAGAGGAAAATGAGATGATTTTAGAGTTTTTAATCTATTCATGTGTTTTTATTTCTAACATCTAATGTAATGCTTCATTGGTGTGTTTGAAGTGTTTTCCCTCTTGTAGGTGGAAGACCACATCTCCAACATACACTAGGCCTTCATACTTAGCTTCATTATTTGTCAAGCAAACTAGAAGCGGAAATATCTTAAGGTTTTTCCTCTGGCTAGAGACATCAAACAAACACTATCTCTAGAGCCAGATCTATACCTTGCACCATCATAGTATACAATCCCTAACTCAGATGCATGATTGCAATCACTATTAGGAACGTCTTTCTGTTCCTTGGTAATCTAGGAGATAAGATGATCTTCATCATAAATCACATGTCCCCAAGCCAATAACATAGTAATTTTCAAAAGGATTGCTATCTATGATTTGTTTTAGTAGAACCTCTTCCTTTTCACTTCTATTTCTAATTACATCTTCCTCTTCTAGTGTTTCAACACAACATATCTCATTCTTGGAGAAATAAGTATGCGTAGGCTCAAAGTTCATTATGACATCATCTGCAATATAGTTGAAGTGTAAAGGCTTAAACAACACCTTAAGTTTAGATTCATACTTGGTGCTTAATATCAAATGAGACCAATCAAGGGACATGTAACCACCTATTTTTGTTGTAAAATCTCAGGAGAAATAAATGCCAAAGATAGGTGGAATGTTGATTACTACCAACTCTTAAGGAATTGTGATACTAGGGTAGGAATATAGAGTTATGGGTAGATCCTTGATTATTCCTATGGCCTGAACCTTTTACCTATCTAACTACATAACTCCACTATACAAAGGTTCATATGAGCTATTTTAAGGGCCTTTGCTAATTGCTTAGGCATGATAGTGGTACTAGCCTCAGTGACAATCAAAGAATTATGTAACAGTTTATCCCCTACAACAAGAGTTAAGAAGAAGAGCATAGGTTTTGACTTACCTTGTTCTTCCTTATTTTGGTCATCATTTGAGTTTATGAATGTTGCAACTTATTGTCCATGTATTTCAATGACTTATCCTTTTCCCTTGGTTTGATTATACCTCAGAATCACCTCAGCTTGCACCTTCTCTCAACCTTCCAAAGCTTCCTTTAGGATTTATTTTTGCTCCATTACAGCTAAAATATCTCACAGAGACACATTAGTAGGCATCTTCTTTAGTTTCTGAACCACATTAAGTGTTATGATATGTAATATTTTAGGCTCTCTTGGCTTATAAGGGATAGCTTGCCTTGGTTTTTGAAATGGTTGTATGACCCTAAAAAAGACTAGAAATCTTCTCAAAGGTAACCTTAGGCTATTGTGCCTAAGACACAGACTCTCTAGTGAGCCTCCACTTGAGTGAGTATTATAGTCAAATTTAACTACAAAGATTTTTATGTAGAAGATTTGTTTGCAAACACAACATCTTCACCTTCCATCGAGGAGAAAAGTACATGATCTAGAGAAATTTTTACTTCTTCCTATAAAGACAAACTTTGCATGTGAGTGTTTAGCATATCATTCTCTATGCCAAGGGAAGAATACACATAAACTTTGGAGTCTGGTGTAACACCTTGACCACACCGCTCCACCATTTTTTGTTGCAGATTACCTCGTAGATAATTTTGAGGCATGTGAACATTCTTGCATGGAAAACACCAAGAATTTGAATCATCTGTCAGGTTATTTAGCCAAAAATTAACTTGTTATTTTGATTACAATGTATGGCCTAAAGAGCGGTGAGAACAAGAACAATTTGGTTTGAGGTTTGCAGTTGATTGTTTTCTCTAGCACCCCTTTGGTATTGACTATGTTGAAAAGGTTGTCCTCCACCCTAGTAGACTTCAAAAGGAGGCTTCAGAGACATTGATTCTTGGTGGTTGATATTGATTATCTCATTTGAAAATATTCACAACAAGTTCTTCATGTCACTTATCTCTGCGGCTAACGAAGATGTTGTAGCAACATTGCTTTGTTATGTAAATTTGACTGAGGCAAAGTTGATGTGTTGAGAGCAGTTTCTCTATGTGAGTAAGCTAGTATCTCAGGAAACATTGGCATGGCTGGTCTGGGTGAGATTTTTCCAACATCAATCAAATTGTTCTCCATCTTACCACTAGGTCATATGCATTTGGCATGGTAGTACCTCCTCGTGACTGGATCATCACCACTATGTCAAAATTAAAATCTCTGAGATAGAACTTAAAGACCATATCTAGAGGAGAATGAGCTATCATAGGGATTATTTCCTATGTTCGATGAAACCTGGTATTGAAATCTATTATAGCTTCTTGTGGATCTCTCTGTATAGTTTATTACAATTTAGGGATGAGTAGTCTCCTATCTTAGCAAATCGTTTGAAGAAGAAATCTCCAAGATGATCCCAATCTTTAATTGAACTAGCGGTAAAGATTTGTAGCAATCCTATGCTTTCTCCTTAAATGAAGCTATGAGTAATCTAAATGCAACACTCTTCTCCATGACATTATGAACTATATAGACATCAGTTACATCTTGTAGATGCTCAATAGGTGTTTTTGATTCTTCTCTGATAAATTTAAGAAAACTTTTAAGACAGAAGTAGGTATTGCATCCCATATTGTTCGAGGAGCTGGTGAATCTAATGGACTACCACTATTCCATGTAACAAAATTCTGAGGCGACTGAGGTGCAACAATCTGTGGTTGTGGCTAGGCTTGAGCTTGAGCTTGTGTCACACCTAGCCTAATAACTTTGGTCTGTGTTATAGTCACTAATGTAGGCAATAATAAACTAAGATTTTATGCAATTTGTGATCTAGTAACAAGCCTATGGCTCATACACTCGCTTATGATCTAAGTTTCAAGGTCCCACCAGGTGTGCCAAAAAAAACAAACTATTGATTCTTAAATCTTATTCTTCAAGTAAACAACCTTATGGGAAGTTCAGTGAATGGAGGACTAGATGTGCTCCATTGAACAACCTTCGAGGTTTTAGAAGACAACTCTTGATTTATCTATGAGGCATGAAAAGAGAAAGGGAAACACATAAATAAATTAAATTGAAAGTGAGACACCAAACCTATTACAACACTTTAAATTATTCTCTAAGAATAATTAGGAACATCTTAGAAAAACACAAAATATTACAAACTCTTTATTGTTAGAAAGAGAACAAAATGCTTAAGGTAAAATGATACAAAGCATAACTTTCATATCTCTCCATGAGAAGCACATGCTAAGGCTCAATGACACACACTTCTGTTGGCATTACAATAGAAAGGAGATTGTTGGCATTTCAATAAGGATATTGAGAAGGTTGTTGGAGATTATTGATATAGCTGAAGAAGGATGATTACCATCTTAATAATATTGTTTTGTCATTGATGTCAAGAAATTGATTTTCTGATTTAGTATGATGTTGCCATATCTTGAGAAGTATGTGTTGATGAGTATTAGGAGGTCGGTAAGTGACACAGAAAGAATGTGATAATAAAGAGGAGAAATAAATTATTCAATGGGCAACTATTACTGAGTTAGACAATGATGAGATCATGTTTTTTTGATTGTTTTGATATCCTACACATGTTGTTGATTATAAGTTTAATACTGTATTATGTCACCGAGCAAGGAACCTAGTCAGTAAACCCTAAGGTTATCGATATCGGTTAAAGAAGGCAGAATGTCTACCGTGTGAAGTTCAGTATTAACCGAGTAACAACTGAGTTATAATAGATTGCATTGGATGAATAAAAGCATTATTTAATGAAGCATGCTGATGAGTTGGAGATGAATAAATGATTGGTATGCCATGCAAGAATTTTGTTAAGAATCTATGACAATGAAAATACAGGAGGAAGATCTACAACACAGATTGAACTGCAATAACCTAGCACAAGTTCCAAGGAAGGAATGCAAGTTCCAAGGTGAGGTAAAATGTTTTTAGATCGAAGGATACATTGAACCTAGTCAAGTTTGAAGATCTGATGGCTAAGATTGATCATGAGAAATGTGATCAAGGAGATTAAGTGGTCAAAAATTGTTTATAAATAAGGAATTGTTGATAAACACTACATGCAGGCAAATGTATGCACAGTGATGCTATAGGAATGTTTACCAAGCTCAAAAGCTTGAAGATCTGATTGAAGAACAAATTGAGAAGCCCAGCAAGCCCATCAAGGGACTAGATAAGTCTTATGACAAGATTGTTTTGAGCAAATAAGAATTTGCTTTAGCATTTCAGATGTGAAGTTGCAAATATATTTTATTACTGTTGTTTATTTTGTAAGTGGTAGGAAATCTCTTAACCGAGTGGACCTAACAGTCTTATTTGTAAACCCTCTAGCAAGGTAACATTCTAAATGAGTGTTTGAAATTCTTTGACAAGGTCACTTCTAACAAAGTGTAAGACTCTAACAAGTTTGAGGGAAATCCCTTAACCGAGTCACATCTAGCAATGTGTTTGTAATCTTTAACATGATTTGCTTTTAACCGAGCATACTCTAGAAGGGTATATTTCTTAGTGGGTCCGAAATCCCACAATGGTTTTTCCCTATTTGGGTTTCCACATTAAATCTGGTGTTATGTGTGTTGTGATGTTATCTTTTCATAAGTTTGAATGTTTTATAGTTTTGGTTATGTATTCTAAAGTATAAGCTACCGAGGTTGAATTTGTTGAATATATTGAAGATTAAGTTTGTATGATTCACCCCCCCCCTCTCATCTTATTTACTATTAGCATCAGAGCTTTACAATTGGTATTAGAGCTTTCAACTCTAGAAGAAAAGATTAAAGGTACTTGAGGCAAATATCCGAAGATGTATAAAAGGGATGCACCAAAGCTAAACAAGTCAAGTTTCTTCACATGGCAGAAAAGGATGAAGATGCACTTATCAGGAATTGGAGAATATGCAACATATTATTTGGATAATGATTACATAGCACCTAGCACCAACCCGATGACCATGGAAGAGATAAAGGCAAAGCAAGAACATATTCAAGCTATGATTGAAATAACATCAGCATTGACCGACTCAGAGTTCAATGATCTAGAAGGCTGTAATGATGCAAAAGCAATGTGGACCAAGCTCATATCTATGTATGGCGGTGATGAACATGTTCAAAGAGAAAAATTAGATAGTCTAAGAGGACAACTTGAATCCATGAGAATGAATGAAGGTGAGAACATAACACAATACAATTCAAGGTTAAAAGAAATTGTCAATCAAATTAAAGGAGTAGGAGGAACTATTGAAGAAAAGGATGTAACAAGTAAGTTGTTGAGAACCCTTCTACCTGCTTACGCCATTTGAGTCTCTGCAATCAATGAATTAAGGTCTGTACCAAACATGCCAGTCTCTTTGGATGCCACTATTGGTAAGCTACATGCATTTGAGTTAAGTAATTTTGATAACAGTGGGTCTTCGGTAAATAAAGTAGAATCTGCATTCAGTTCTTTTCATATTGGTGAATCTGATGACTATAATGATAGAATGAATAAGTATTCTGAAGGAAATCACAGTGGAGCAAGTGAGAGATTTCGTAAAAAAATGGAAGAAGTACACAAACTGTATGAGGAAATCAGAAAGCAAGAAGAGTTTAAAGCACTATTGGCCAGAAGGTTACCAAGAGGCAAAGGTAAGTATAAAGGAAAGCTACCTTTAAAATGTTTCAATTGTGATAAAATAGGACATATGACTTCTAACTACCTTGACAAAGAATCTAGTGAAAAGAGAGAATACCAAGATAACAGATAGAAAGACAACCAATACAGAGGACATCGAGACTTTAGAAGGAGAGATAGAAAGACATGCCTAGTAGCTGATGAGGAATCCAATGATGATAAATCTGATGAAACTGATACAAAGGAAGTTGTTTATGTGGCTATTAAAGATGGATTAGATGAAGAAAGGTATGAAGAAAAATCCCTAATATCTCACATAAATAATAATGATTCTTGGATCATAGACAGTGGATGCTCACATCACATGACAGGTGATAAACACAAGTTTGTTAAATTAGAAGACTATGATGAAGGATATGTAAGATTTGGTAATGATGCACCATGTCTGGTGAAAGGTAAAGGATCTATAACACTTCTTAACAATGCTAAATGTGATGATGTATACTGGGTTGAAGGTTTGAAATACAATTTGTTGAGTGTAGCATAGCTAAACAATACAGGATACCGAATAGAATTCTAGAAGGGATGTGTCAAAGTTCATGACAAACACGGGAAACTGGCTGCTACCGGGACACAAACAAAAGGTAATACATTTCATCATGACTCAACTCAGAATAAATGTCTATACGCAAAAATAGAAGATACCTGGTTATGGCATAAAAGGTTTTGTCATGTAAATTTTGATAATCTGATCAAAATAAGTAAGAAGCACCGAGTAAGAGGTCTATCGAGCCTGGAAAAACTTGAGAATGCTATGTGCCAAGGATGCCAGATGGGTAAGATGACAGATCAAGATTTACAAGTAAGTCCTACACTTCTAAAGGAATTTTAGATCTAGTACACAATGATCTTTGTGGTCCCATGAAAGTTCAAAGTTATTATGGTGACAAATACTTCATATTATTTGTGGATGATTACTCAAGGATGATGTCAGTTATGTTTTTAAAAGAAAAATCAGAAGCTTTTCAAATGTTTAAATGGTACAAGGAAAGAGTTGAAAATGAAACAGGAAGAAGAAAAGAAGAAAATGGAAGAGGAGAAGAGGAAATAGGAAGAAGAGAAGAAAAAGGAAGAGGAGAAGAGGAAACAAGAAGAGGAGAAGAAGAAAGAAGAAGAGAAGCAAAATGAAGAAGAAAGGAAGAAGGATGAAGAGAAGAGAAAGAAAGAAGTAGAGGAACCAAAGAAGGTAGAAGAGGACAAGCAAAGAGCCGAAACAAAAAAAGAAGTGACAAAGAGCACACACGTGGAGACGCCAAAGGCAACCGGTAGTCAAGCCAAACCGGCTGACATTACCAGTCCTATTGACCTCCAATCTGCAAATGAATCGGAGCTACTCCAAAGCATTAAGCTTGCTCAAGAGCGATTGGAAGCTTTAAGGAGGAAAAAGGAGCAAGACGTTAGTCAAACTATGGTGGATACACTTACCAGTTTGATTCCCGATACCAACCTCCCTAGTACCGATTCCTCTTTGGCCTAGCTAAAACTTCTATGCGCAGTCATGGAGGACCAGGTACAAATCCTGGAAGAGGTTGTTGAAGATAATGCACAAAAGAAGCATCAAAAGGCACTAAACACTTCCTTAGTGAAGAAATTGAACGAGCTCTGGTGTGAACTTCAGAAAGAGCAGAAAGACATAAGAGATGCTATGGATGAGGGGAAATTACTGCTCAGCAAGATAAGCCAAGCCCATCTATTGTGATGATGTGCTTGCTCAGAAGGAAAAATTGCAATCTGATTTGTAGGCATATATAAGCACCTTTAAAATGCCCTATGATTCCTTCACTATTTATGGGCAAATTGTTCGCCGGTTTCAGCTCTAGTCTGCCAGAATTGAGTTGGAGATCAACAACCAGACTAGAGATTTGCAAGAACTTCAACGAGTTCTACTACCCAGACTACAAATACTTCAGAAATGCTATCTTAATCTGGATGCCTTAACGGTCACTCAAGAGATGAGCACAATAGATGCCATGGAGTAACAGGTATCCCAGATGCAAACATAAAGTGAGGTGGCTACCTCATTAATTAAGTCATGGTCTTTATCCATGAAGACCTTTATAGACACCTAAAATTGTCCTATCTAATTAAATAAATATCTTTATTTATTTAATTATTTGAGCCTAATTCTTCTATTAATTAAATAAATCTTTATTTATTTAGTTAATTCGTTTATCCTCTTCTAGCCTTATTTCTCATTTAAATAAATATATTTATTTATTGAAATTCCCCTTTTCCTAAATTAAATAAATATTTTATTTATTTAATCATCCCACTTCTTCTATTAATTAAATAAATCTTTATTTATTAATTAATTCATTAACCTTTTCTACCTATGACACATGTCATTCATCTCTTAATTCCTACACTACCTACCCTCTCATTATTTTCTTATTTTCTCTACCTACCCTTAAATCATAGCCGACCATTTATCTTTTACACCTCTCAATCTTATCCCTCCATTTCTTATAGTGTCTTCTATGTAAGGAGATGCTTTCTTCATTATCAACCCTAATCAATCTATGCATCCTGATCAATTGATGACCCAACTACGCTTTCGATCTTTCATATGTGATCCTACTTGCAACCATATTTCCATTCTTTGTTGAGCTCTTGTGCACATAAAATCTGAGAGCAAATATATAAAGCAAGATCAATGGAGATAGGAAGAATGGAGATCCAAACCCTATTGGACATGTGATGGTATAATCTTTGTGATTTCATTTGATTTGCATTGTCTTAGGTAATCTTCATATGTTATGGTGGATCTTTGTTGTTGTTAGGCTAGGGTTTTGGGGTTGAATCTATTTAGTCTTTCAACATTGTTGTTATCCATTTTCACTGTATACATTTTGGCATGCCCGGTGGGACCCTTGTCCCTTTTGCATTTAACATCTTTTGTTGCAAGATTTGTGTTTTGAAGTTGCAGATCTGACATTTCTGACAAACTTTTGATATTTTCGCATCTGCATGCTTTTAGATCGCGTTTTTGGTTTTCTGCCACGTCTGTGACATCTAGAATCGCGTCTGTACCCTCAACAGTTTTGTTTTTTTGCAGATTCTGAGAAATGCGTCTGTGTTCCCTAGTCACGTCTGTGAAGTCTTCAGGCGCGTCTATGTCCAGGAGCTGCGTCTATGTTCTGGAATCGTGTTTGTGTCGAATCTAGGCGCATCTATGAAGTTATATAGCGTTTGTGTTTCTAATAACCGCGTTTGTGTAGGTTGTTACATTTTGGGTTTCTTTGATTCAATTTTTCATCATTTGGGTTTTCAGATATGGTTTATTTTGAGCTAACATCTTCAGATCTAGTTAACAAAATTGGTGCAACTTGTTTTCGAAAGAAAAATCATTTTGTTGAAGGCCCCTATTTCACAAAGTCTTTTGGATCTAAAATATATCTAACTTGTGTGCTTGCAGGAAGGGGTGATCATTTGAAACAATCCAAACTACTAATAGATCTTTGTTGCAGGACCTTGGCAAGGGTTTTTGATTTTTATTGTGTGCCTTATTTTCATAGACTAGCAAACACTTCAATTGGTGCACTAAAATTGAACCATTATCTTTTTTGTCTTGAGCAATAGGCTCTTTTTGTTTAATCTTTAGAGGGTCTGTCTCCCCGTGTGGTCATTAGGACTACTAGTGAGGAGAGAACGACCCAAGTGGTAGCGAGGAAAACCCACCTCTTCTGAACCACTATAAACAATTGTATCCATGGTGAAAACTATGGATATCGTGTGTTGATTAGTTCATATCGACACTATGTCTCCCCATAAACCTGTTTGATCAAATTTATTTGATTAGTTGTAGGGCGTAACCCCTACCGGCTGGGAGCCTTCTGTATTTACAGAGCTAAAAGTGCCACATGTATGGCCACATGAGTGGATGCCCTTACTAGCACCTCTTTGTTTTAGAAGCCAAAATCCTTCTAGTTGTTGGGGTAGGATGTCAGACCTCTGGTAGTGGCCCACACACATATGGTTCTTAGTAGAGATACAAAGTTCACCACGAGGAGTTTTCATGGGGACTAATGCTTGGCTGGCTCGAGAAGTGAGTGTCGAGGGTGGAGCTAGTAGGGTTAAGCATCTAAGTATCCACTTTGAATAGCGTAGCCTCGAGGGAAACTCCATGTGGGATCAACAACTATTGTCTTGGCCAACCATAATAATTGTGCTTGTCTTATTTTGAACAATCAAACATTCAAGATCAAACATCAAAACATTGTGTCTTTTATGTCTTCAAGTGTATGCAAAATAATTTTACATCAAACAACACACTTTCTTTGGAGTCATTTTGAGTCTAAACACTTGCAAACATTGAGTCTTCATCAACATTGTGTCCTCTTATCATGAAAAATAGTCAAACATTCAGATTTGGTCACAACAAGTAACTTCATAGATTGAAAAAATTGCACAAAGTTTGTAGAAATGCACCTGTGTCTGACAGAACCGCGTCTGTGCCATCTAACCGCAACTGTGAAGGGTAGAAACACGTATGTGTCGGGAAGAAACACGTCTGTGTCTTTTGAACAACATTGCATTTACAACATCTCAGAAACGCATCTGTGTTTGATAGAATAGCACAAAGTTTGCAGAAAGTTTGCACAGGCACGTCTGTGTTTAGGATTGAAAACTTTCATAATTTAGCGAACAAGAACAGTCAGTTTCAAACTTACTAAGCTTCCTAGGTTATCTCTCTGGGTTTTTAATCTAGCATTCAGCCTATTTTTGGGTCTCACAAAGTCCATCATTGCTTTACACTTTACATTACATTCACATTTGTCTAAACTTGAGTCAAAAGGTCACTTGCTTGTCCTCATCTTACTTTGTCAACACATTACATACAAAAACATTTCGCTAAGTGGTCCCTTATCAAGGTCTATCTCCTTTGGGTCTCATTTGGTCGGTCTTAGAGTCAAGGTCAAGTTACCTCATCAAGAGAAACTATCATCCCTTTGGAAGTCACACCTACTCTACTACATACATACTTGGTCTTACACTTTGGACATTGCAAGTACACTTCAAATTCATTTACATTCCATCCAACTCTTGGTCTTCCATACTCTTTTTCCATTTTCATCTACTTTCACACATGTTGGTCAAGACCTAGTTCATGGTTGAAACCCATTCCCAAAAATCTAGGAGAGAAACTAAAGAGGCTCAAGAGTCCGCAAACATGAGTTCCTATGAATATGACAATGATATCTTTTTCAATTTTGATCATAACACATTACCTGACATGGATGCTTATAGAAACATTCCAAATGTTGAGAACATGGATACTATAAACAACAATGATACGCACAATGACAATATAGACAACTTTTCTATACATTCAGCAGAAGTGGAAGACACCATTATGGATCCCCGTTTCAATAGATTGGTTGAGGAAACAATGAAGAGAGATAGACAATATTTCTTACAAGTGATGGCACATAGTGGAGCCAAGATTCCTCATGATTTTGACATGTCTCAAATAATGGAAAATCAAACTTTGCAACAATCTCACTCCAACATGGATCAAAGGAGGCCTAATAGTGGAGACAATAGAGGACCACATACGGTGCCTAAATCACCATCATCTTTGTTTCAAAAAACCGAGGTCCCATACACACATGGTCAAGCATATGATACTCACCTTCGCAGACCATTATGGAAGTCTTATGGAGAAAAATATGCTCAATCACATACCAATGCTAAGGGTCAACCACCAAAGCGATTGGATATTCAAAGGTAGGCTCAAAACTTGGACACAAGGAAACCCCGTGTCAAATTTGGGGGAAACACACTAGAACAAACTCATGACATTCCTATAGAGTATGGTATACATGGACAAAGCAGATATTCCATTCCTCAACATGACTCTATACCAAGTGGTCCATATACGCAACATCACTATAGACCTCCTCCATATGAACATGTGTATGATCAATATAATCCATATATGCAACATGCTCCTCCTCCACTCGGTGGTTCAGGAATGGGATATGGTCCAAGAAGGAAATCTCCACCTAAGAACAATTTGGAACAGCAAATCAAGGACTTACAAAAGAAAATGGAGGACATAAATACACCGAAGCCAACTTACACAATGAGAGACATATGTCCCTATCCATTTGACAAAAGCACTCCAATGCCTCCATTTCCTACACACTTTGTGACACCTAAGTTTGATAAGTACAGAGGAAAAGGGGATCCTAAGGCACACATAAGACAGTTTTTCATAGCTTGCATTGAAGTAGCAACAAAAGAGACATATTTGATGAGATTATTCCCACAAAGCTTAGGTGATCAAGCTATGGAATGGTTCTCCTAACTTCCACCTAGAATTAAATCATGGGGTGACTTAGCAGAGGCTTTTATGCAACATTTCTCATACAACATAGAGACAGACATATCAGTCACCACTTTGTGCAACACCAAGCAAAAGGATGGAGAATCTTTTTCATCATTTTTACAAAGATGGAGGAATCTATCTAGCAAATGCTCTTGTGAAATTCCACAAAAATAAATGGTAGAGATGTTCACCCAAAATGTTAACAAAGACATTGGTTATGATCTAAGAAAGGCTTGTTTGTCCACCTTCAAAGACGTCATTGAAAAAGGCTTAGCAATAGAGAAGGTCCTAATTGAGCAAGGCATCATCAAAATATTCAAAGAAAACAAAGATGACTTTAAAGGAAAAGATAAGCCAAGATTTTGGAATAAAAACAAGAACACAGTCAATGATGGTGTTGTTGATGCAAATACAGTGCAACCCAAAATTGTTTTTTCAGGATCAAGCTCAATAAACAATCAAGTGAATACTCAAACAACTTCCAAGTCACGAAGGAAGTACACTCCATTAGGAGAACCACTTGAGTCAGTTTTTAAAAAGCTAGTGGCAAACAAAATAATAACAATTCTAGATTTTCCTCCATATGAGCCAAAGGTTAAACCAAATTGGTGGAATGATGATGAGTATTGTGAATTTCATAAGAGAAAGGGTCATAAAATAGGAAATTGTCATCGACTGAAGAACATCATACAAGATCTAATTGATAGAGGTGACATTGAGATTGAAGGACACTCATCTAATCAATAACATGAAATGTTTAAGGAACCATTCCCAAAGCATGACAAGGGAAAAGCTACAGCCACAAATGACCAAACAAACTATACCAGAGCATCCTATAGCTATGATTCCACTATCAATCACATTTTGATGGACAATTATGTCTCTACCATTATCATCAAGGACAAAACGCTTGAGAATTCTACCCAAAGACCCAAGATCGTCCTGAAAGGAATTAGATCTTCTTCCGAACCTACCTTTGAATGTAATGTTACAACTCGTCAAGGTAAATTCACTTTGCAAGGTGCTCCAACTAAAAACACTGGTTCCTCATCAACCAAACCTGAATATGACCTTGTAGAATAGTTGGGGAAGACACCCACGCTCATCTCCATCCTTGAGCTCTTACGCATATCCCCCGCACATAAAGCTATTCTTGACAAAATCTTGAGAGACACTGCTATCTCTACTAATCTGAACGTGGACCAGTTTCAAGCCGTGGTGGGATACCTTTCTGTTCCACACTCCCTTACATTCACAGTAGCCGATGACGCCTTCGTAAGTCAGCCACATAATGCACCATTACACATTGAAGCCTTCATACACAAACATCGAATAAAACAAGTCCTGATAGATGGAGGAGCATATCTGAACATTTGTACATTAAACACTATTAAACAATTGGGATATTCTGAAAAGGCTATAAATGCTACAAACAAAATTACCATCAAGGCATATGATGATGAAGAGCACTCATCCAAGGGCACAATCACCTTACCTCTCAGGGTTGGGCCAGTCACAAAGGATGTGGTTTCTCAAGTCCTAGAACTAGATCTCACATACAACATACTCTTGGGATAGCCATGGATTCATGAAATGAGAGTCGTTTCCTCTACATATCATCGATGTATCAAGTTTCCACACAATGGAGTTGAAGTGACTATCAAAGCTGACCCAAATCCATTCATATATTGCAACAATCTATGATCTAGATTAAAAATAACAATTTCAGTCAATCGACAAGCTATTCCTTCATCAGCATATGTTGATCCTGAATCCTTGAAAGCTTCTACATTGAAACAAGAAGAGCTCAAAGAAAAGTTCAAGTTTAAAGACATGGGATGTGGTGAGTATATCTTTCATGCTGATCAACTCCCACTATCTCCTAACACATTTGGTCAATAAGAACAACCTAAAAACAATTTACACTACCAAGGAATTGGGTACGAAGCACCTAGTATTGTGGCTACTAAGTCCGAATGCAAATCTCCTCTAGTAGTGCAAGCATCTCTTGATATCAATAGTCCTAAGAGTGGTTCCAACAAAGAATCTATTGAGCGTATCACCAACCCTCTTGAGAACTCACATAGCCTTACTATGTCATTCACTCCTTCCATTTCCACTCCACTTCTAGACTTGGATCAACAAGAATTACAAAAGCCCTTACTAATCGGGGATCACAAATCAAGCTTTGAAAAGAAAAATCTAAAAGTCAATAATAAAGAAAAGTTCTTTAGTCCAAATCAAAATCAAAAGTTATTGGACTCTGTAAAAATCAAGGTCAAGGATAAAATTCCTATGAAAGAAAAAGAACAAGAGTTGATCTCCCCTAATATCAAAATAACTGGGGGCAAAAGTTCTACAATTGCAAGTCAAAAAGAATACTCATTGATCCTAAGTATCCATCATGATATCCTACTTTCACTTCTTTTCACAATCATAAGCCTTCATCACTCATCTACTTGTTCCAAACATCCTTTCCCTTCTGGCGATACATCATGGACCTTTAATGGAGCTTCCTCGAGGGAATTTGTTATTAGGGATGCCCAAAATTCTTTAGGTGACACGCATACTGGCCTGTGTAGTCCACACGCTAGTAATTCTATCTCAGTTCCTTCATCAAGGAAGATAATCACTTGAGCTACACATCATTTAGTCAAGGAACAATGCAACTACAATCATAAGGTCAAACCTCGCACATTTGAGGTAGGTGAACTAGTTCTAAAAGAAAATCCTAAAAATCAGCAAGACAGAGAGAAGAAGGGCAAGTTTGAACCAAATTGGCTTGGTCCTTACATCATCATAGCGGCCTATGGATCCAGTGAAAATCAACCCTCAACCCCAGAGGGAAAACTTTTGGAAGATCCTATCAATAGCATGCACCTTTGTAGGTTTTACACATAGCTCTTTAGAGTATCCCAATTCAAAAATACAAAAAAATAAAATAAAAAATTAAAAATATAAAAAAAATCATAAAACATAAAAATCATTACTTGGTGAAAACCTGGCAAACAGGCGCCTTGTGACAACGAAAAAATCAAAAAATCAAAAAAGTAAAGAAAAAACATTTTGTCCAACGGTGAAAACCACTTCAGTGGTGCCCTGGGCAAGTACCATGGTGAAAACTGGGTCACCAGCGCCATGCATAGAGACATTGCTCCTCCCTCCTTCAGGATTCCATCTCATCCTTTCACTTTGCACACACTCATAGCCTATTCATTCATAATAAACCTACCCATTCCCATCATGGCTTGTTATTGATCTACCCAAGATTGGTTAGCCATTCACAATAAACATTCCTTTCACCCCTTTCCATTTCATAATAAATCAGCTCCTATCTATGGCTAAGGCAAATCCTATGTCTAGTAATGGGTGTGGAACTGAGAGCATCACACATTTTGAGCAGTACAGTTTCTTCTACTTTTCTTCAGTCTATCCATGCACAATCCGCAATAAAGCAACATTTGCATCATAGATCCGCAATAAAGTTCCATCTTCTCCACAATAAAGTATCAGTTTCATGGATTCAGTCAGTTTCAGATGAGACACAACAGCACCAATGGGCATGAACAAATCAAATCTTTCAATAGACTCAGACAACATATGGTTCAGTGTTATCTATCCTTTTTGTGAAAGTAAACATTGTGACCACAATCAAATAAGACTTATACAAGTGACAAGAGACACTAAACTTGAGGACTACAATGGATGTTGGTGTCGAGTCTTAGTTTTCTTTTGATTTTATCTTTATGGTGACATGTCTTTTAGCTTTTTTGGGATGTCTCTGACTAGAGATTCTATCTCCAGGATGTATTTGATTAGAAAGGCGAGGATGGGGTATCGTCACCTATTTTTATTTGCCGTCTATGAATTATCTCTTAGTAATGCTATGAGTTGTCCAAGGATATGAGGACACTATGAATCTAGTGTGAACTGGGGCATTCCTTGTTTGTGACTGTCTTATCTCCATGCAAATAGGTACAATGACTTTCAAGGTCGAACATATGCCTTGATTGTCATAACCTATTTTGCCATAATAAAGCTCAATGATGATAACACACAAGAAGCTCTTTCACTTTCATATCTTCTATCTTCCATCCCCCGTTCTTGATTGACTTTCATTGTCCTTCCTGAGTCTGTGTAGTCTGCTATCACATGATTGAGTATAATGACACACCAAAAATATTTGCAATTCATATAGTCTACACCTGCATTACCACATATTAAGCATTTCATACATACATATAGATATCACAATTGCATCACATCCTGTACACAACACATGTCAACACATTCTACATTTTATTCATCTGCATTTCATACATTCACATTTGCATTTGCATAACATTTAAAAACATAAAAGAACAAAAACATTTCATTTCATCATCTACATATTTGCATCCATAACATAAACATCACATAGAAACATACATCATGAAACATCTCATCACATAGTTACACATGCATATAGCTGCCGCAAAGATGAATCATCTCATATATATAATCATAAGTGTCATAATACAATGATGTCAAAATCATATGGCTACAAATCACCCAAAGGTGTCTACATCATCATACAGAAATTGTACAAAACTGATACATAGGGAGCTTTCTAAGGCTATGATGAACTCCCTCCCTCAAAGCTTCTTGACCTCGATGGAGTCTGAGCCCTGGAAGGACCCACCCCATGATCATCTCTCCTATCCCCTCTATCTAGTGGTGGTGGAGGACCCATGACCCCACCACTAGACTCCTGTCTCTTGTGACTCCCTCCAGTGGTCGTCGTTGTCCGTGATGGTCTATGGAAGCTCCTCGCCTGCTGCTCTGGTGGCACTGCCCCGTAGTATAAGTCTCACCAATAACCTATCTCCTCCCCTACCCACATAACATAGGCATATCTAGCCCTTATTTCCTCTGCCGCTTGCCTCCTAGCCCTTAGTGCTGTCTCATCCTCAGTGTAACGTTGGATAGCCTAATCTCGCTCCCGTTCAGTGTCCCTGAGCTATCTCCTGAGTTGATCCCTCTCCCTCTCCAGCTCTTGGATCTCATCTGTCTATCCCTGGTAGATCTCCCTCAGCTCAAATAGCTCATCCTCCTCCTCCTCGACCCCCTGTACCTATGGCTCTACTTGTCCCTACCCCTATACTGGTGGCTGTACTTGTGGCTGCTCATGTGGCTACCCCTACCCTTGTCCCTGTCCCTGCACCTATTTGGGACCCTGTAATGGCAACCCGCTGTGACCTCTCACCACTCAAGCCTATCTCTCCTCTCCACCCTTTCTCCGCGGAGCCACCCTCCTCTCTCCTACTGCACCTCGCCTCCTCCATCGACCTCTACCCCCACCATCTCCATCATCATCCTCATCCTCTCTACCATCTCCATCTATCAACTCTCCTGGATCTGTCAGGCATGGAAATGGATGCTCTACCCAATATGTAGTATACTCTACATCCATCCCTGCATCCTCAATCTCAGACCACATATCCCATGGCATGGGCACCATCTCTACCAGCTGCATCACTACTTGATCATATGATAACAGTGGCCCAAAGTGTGCCTGGTCTCGCACTGTCCGTGCATACATACCGGAACCTCATGGCATCTGCTGGATCCTGCCAAACTACCTGCATACCCTATCTACCAACTGCCTCTCCAGTACATAGGGTGTCCACCCAATTAGATATTTACTCCTGAAGGTATAGGGTAGCTCTTCTACATCATCCTCCCACTACTCGCACTCTCGGTACGACCTCCATATCACAGTGTCAATCTCATCAAGGACTCGATGCCAGTACTCCAACCTACCAATCCGTGGCTGTGATGTAATCATATCATACAAGTGCACAAGGCTGCATCCATGACCCCTACCTCTGAAATGTATCGGTTATGTCACTGACAGATGCTCATAAGCCCATACCTGCAATAATGTCACTCCGTAGCCCAATCCTACAGATCCATGGTATACAAACTGATGGAGCTCATAGTACAAATGTGCCAGCATGCATGGTCCCCAGGCATATCTGGTATGCTATATCACCAGTGTCTCCAAGGTGCTCCCCCAGCTCATAGCCAACCCTCATGTCGCCCTATCTAAACATAGGAACCCACTGATCACTCCTCCTAGCACTGCTGGTAGCACTAGTCTTGTCACTGTCATGGTGTCCTAGGTGACATGTCTTGCCCTCATCTCCAGTTCCAGATCTCGAAACACTCGTCTCAATGCCTCCCTGTCTCCATCTCGATCATAGGGTATCAACTCCCCATCGATCAGTATCCACAGTATCTTGTAAACATCCTCTAAGGTGACTATCATCTCACCCATCAACAAATGGAATGTGCATGTCTCAGAATGCCATCTCTCAGCAAGTGCAGTCAACAAACCCATGTTCGCCCGAAACTCAGGCACATACAGAAAGAATCGCAAACCCATAACCTCAATGGCAACTCGGTCCTCAAATGTCAGCTCCAGTCGTAACCTCTAAGTCGACGGGAATCTCTCTCGTGATTGCAGCATATGTAGGTACTCCTATAGTCAAGCAAATCAACCGTGTCAATCAAAGTGGCATTCCCTATTCATCACAAAATGTTGCTTTTTATCTTAAGTGCTTATGATACTATATCCTAGTGACACTCACTATTCATCACAAAGTGTTGCTTCTATCCTAGTGACACTCACTGTTCATCACAAAGTGTTGCTTCTATCCTAGTGGTACTCCCTGTTCATCACAAAGTACTACGTGTTTTGCACTCCCTGTTCATCACAAAGTGCTGCTCATATTTTAGTACTCCCTGTTCATCATAGAGTACTAGGTGTTTTGCACTTCCTATTCATCACAAAGTGCTGCTCATATTTTAGTACTCCCTGTTCATCACAAAGTACTATGTCTTGATACTCCCTATTCATCACAAAGTGCCTCGATCTATCCTAGTCTTCCCTAGAGGACCTGCTTGAGTGTATCCTCTCAATAGCTTATCCAATAGACATCATATGTTCATCACAGAACTGCCGATTTGCCCTAGAAGACATTGTTACTACTTATCAAATTTCCATTAGTTTCATATCCAAAGTCATACTATATTCTAGTCAGTTAGTATTATCAAATCATGTAGTTAGTACAGACAGAGAAGTCGGTATGAACAGTCTAGTCAGTTACAAAAGAAAGCAGTCACAGAATGCAGTATTCACCGAGCTATTTACCGAGTAAAGTTTCATGGCTACCGAGTGGTAAAGTTAACTCACCAAGTTGATATTCACCGAGTGAAATATTTTACCAGATACATTGAACCTGAACATGCACATGAAAATATGTTACAATATTGAGGCACATCTAACCATTTTTGCATTGGAAATTGCATTAGGAGATTGTGTATGATTACAAGGTCAATCTAACCAATGAGATATTTTGTTTAGTCATTCATTCAAAGAATCTTTTTGTAAGATCGAAGCAATGAATTAAATCACCACTATAAGAT
This sequence comes from Cryptomeria japonica, assembly GCF_030272615.1. Classification (NCBI taxonomy): domain Eukaryota; kingdom Viridiplantae; phylum Streptophyta; class Pinopsida; order Cupressales; family Cupressaceae; genus Cryptomeria; species Cryptomeria japonica. The sequence continues at coordinate 331,725,108 of NC_081411.1, read as the reverse complement.
ATCTATTTATACAACATGATTCTAGGGTTAGAAAGGGGGAATGTGTGTATGCATGCATGAAGGAAGACCATTACAGAGACACAGAGAGGTCACCGAGAAGGTTATCAGTGAACAGTCGAAGAACAAAGTAAACAGAAGGGTTTACCGAGTTTCATTATGGGTTACCGAGGTATGCTACAAGCTAAGTAATCTTATTTAGAGCACATAGAATCTGCTTTAGCATTTCAGATGTAAAGTTGCAGATATTTGTAATGATTTTATTGTAAAATTTGAATTTGTAAGAGAAACCTTTAACAGGGTAAAAGACTCTAACCAAGTCTATAAATTGTAAATGCTTTGACTAGGTGCAACATTTATATAGTGTTGTAAAATCCTTTAGTAAGGTAGATCTAACTGATCTTGATACTCCTAACAGGGTAAGCTATTAGAAATAGCTAAATGTAGCTCTAACCAAACATTCTTTATTATTGTAGTAGTGAGTTGTGGGTGCCATCCCCACCACAGTTTTTCTCTCTAACCAAGAGTTTTTGCGTGACCAAAATATATGTGTTATGGAGTGAATCATGTATGATTGTTATCTGTTGATTTTAGTTTTATTTTATGTTACTACACTATTCTGTTTATGCATAACAGTAAGGTTATTATCAAAGAAAAGTTTTGGAGTACTGATTCACCCCTCCCCTCTTAGTACATTAGCTTTCCATATTGGGCTTAACAATTGGTATCAGAGCTTGAATCTTGGAAAAGGGTTTAACTACCTCAAGAGAAAGATCTTAGCAATGGAAGGCTACAAACAATCTCAGAGGATTGTGCATCTTCAAGAAGAGCTAGATAATGCAAATCAAGTGATTGTAGACATGCAAAGGCAAATGCAAAAATCTCTGAAAGTAAGGAGAAGATTATCTGATGACTTGCAAGATTCTCAAGAGCTAGTGGAACAAATTGAGACATCATCTGAGAACAGTATATCTGAAGAGACTGAAGAAATGATTGGAACGTTGAAAGAAAAGAACAAAGCTTTGGCTGATCAACTAAAAGCAATGAAAAGAGAACATGAACATTTCAGTACACAGATGACTGAAAATCTAGATGCATTAAGGATAGCTGAGGATAAAGCAAGAGATCTACAAAGAGAGAAACAACAACTTGAAGCTCTAGCATCTGATAAGGATGATGAGATCACAAGGTTAACTGGTATTCAACAAAATATGACATATCAACTAGGTTATGCACATCATGAAGCAATTCTAAAGAATGATGAAAATCAATCATTGAAACTTGAAGTATCAAGGTTGACTGGTGAACTTGAAATTGAGAAGAAATCCAAAGAATCATTGGAGAAAAGTTATGAAGTATCAAAGATGTTGGATGAGCAACTGAATACAAGAAGACTCTACAAAGATGGAGGACTCGGTTACAAAGGAAAAGAATCAACTGAGAAAGGAATTCATACCACTGAGAGAGGAGAAAAATCAAAACAACCTGGAAAAAGGAATAACATCAAAAGGAAGAAGCCTATTTGCTACTACTGTGGAAATCAAGGTCATACTGCCAACATATGCCAGATCAGAAAAGGTAAGCAATTGAATATCTCTAAGTTCAATGGATATTGTTACAATTGCAATAAATATGGTCACACACCTAATCAATGTAGGACAAAGTCTATTAACAACTATCAGAAGGCAAAATTCAAAGGGTTTTGTAAAAACTGCAATAGATATGGACATAGTAACGAGAAGTGCTGGTTTAAGCAAAAGAACTACATGAAGTATCCACACCGAGCAAACACTAGAGGTTATCGAACTCACACTGATCCTTACCGACAATATACAACAGTACCATGGGATTACAATACAAGGATATGGCGCGAATGTTGTGGAAGATATGGACATATAAGTGCCAACTGTTTTATAAGATTTGGAATGAACAACCAGAGATCATGGAGAAATCTTGGTATGGCATGTTTTCATTGTCACAAAGCTAGACATTTAGCTGGAGATTGCAGAGATCAACCAAGAAGAGACACCGAAGAGATAAAAAAAAAATTCAAGATGATTTGGAAAAAGAAAGAAATTATGTCTGATGAAGAAAACACCTTACCTACCAAGTTAGGTGCACCTATTTCAAATTAGTCAAGGAAAGGTATGAAGGGACTGCATTCTTTAAAAGTTAAATCATAACAATTCCTATTCTATTATGTACCAAATTCAAAATCTGCATAGTTAAGATGCAATTAGTCAGTTTATATACTATACAGGAAACCTGTCAAGTCGGTGTATATAGGAAACCTGTCAAGTCGGTTAATAAAGCAAAGTTGGGTACTCGGTGAAACAGAAAAAAGAGTAAATCGGTAAAAGGTGAACCGAGTGCATTTAATATCTTGACCTAACTTGCATGGAGCCCGATAAGGTATTTTTGAGTACTTAAAAGTGTTTTCGCGATCATTTTCGTTCACCGAAGTTTTCAAGAAGCAGAGCAGAGCGAATCAAAGCGATCAAACTTCATTCAGAGCGAATTTTGAGGTATTTACATCAATCTATTCACACTGTTAAGCTGGTTTCCGATCTAGTCAAATTGCTATTGTCTACCGAGTGTGAAGCGTCAGTCATTTGTAAACCCTAAGGATAACTTGTCAAATCTTACCCGAAATCTACCATGGCGCCCAAGATCCAAGACCCTATAGTTGTCCAAAATGTGGAGAAGCCCTCACTAAAATATTCTCTAACTCCTAAAGTTGCCTCAGAACCGGATGATAAAACTGCATTTTCACTCATCCCGGATCAAGTCTTGTTAGTGGAAGATGTCAGATTCTTTACCAAATGCCCTGTTGAGGAACTCAATCATGTAGAGCTTAGTGGCACATATGATAAACTGTGCATTGATGGCAAACTAGATAGCAAATTTGAGCATATCAAAATCAAGGGATTAACGGAAGCCCTAGTCTATCCCTGTGTGTTCAAACCCCAGTGGGTTAAGTTTGTATTGAGTAGAGTACATGATGATTTCATGTGGCTACAAGAGCAACCGTTCAAGATCACGAAGGAAGTCATTCACTTGATCACCGGATATCCCATCTACGATCATGCTCGTGCACAAAAAATGATATCACAAAAGGAGCTAATCAGTCTAACTGGAGTAGAATCTTATTATTGAGGACTAAAATTGAATAATGTCACTGATATCGAACTAAAATTTGCAAAGTTATTGGTTACTATTTCTTCCAATCTGCAAGGGAAAACAGTGTACCATGTGTTGCAGTCGACCTGGCCTCCAAAATAGTGAAGAAGGGAGTGAAAGTAGACTTATGTGAAGTGCTACTAAAGAACTTGTTTGAGAACCTGAACACAATAAGGAAGCCAAAGAAGAACAACTCGAAAAACACACTAAAGTTCGGTTCACTACTTGTATGTATGTTTTTCTATTTTGAGAAGTTCTTTCCTTTAGTCGGTAAAGTAGTATGGGAGCTACACCAACCTATCACCCATCATATCAATGACTACATCAAGAAGTTAGGAGATAACTTTAATGATATCATGGATGATTACTTCAACAAATTCCAAGAGAAAATGCACAACAGGTACAGGATCCCACCACAGCTGGGCAAAAAATACAAGGACAATATATGTTTTGAAGTCGACACTGATTATTGCTATGTAAATGTTGTTGAACCAAGGACTCAATCGTTGCAACCAATGGGTTATGAGATTGATTATGATATTACACAGCAACAAATTGATGCCTATCTATCATTGCCAAGGCATGCAACTGAACTAAGGTATGGAACCTATGAAGAGGTGAAGGAGAAAGTAAAAATGAGCATTGTAGTTCCTAAGGCTACAAGAAAAGCTACAAAGATGATAAAGGCTTTATATGAGAAATTCAGAGAAGAATCCTCCTCTACACCTATCAAAGGCAATCTTGCCATTCCCGAAGAGGAATCAGAAGCACAGGAGGCTGCAATAACATTAAGCACAGAGTTGCCAAAGGGTAAAGTTCTGAAAAGAAAGAAACAGGACATCACAAAGGCCCTACCGACTCCACCAACAAAGAGACCCAACACCAGAGCATCAGCTGCATCACCAAGTAAGAAACAAAAGACTATTGCCGCTCCTAAGGTAACCAAAACTTATAAGAAATCTACTCGAAGACTCATTTTGGCAAAAGAGTCGAGTGATACAGAGTCTGATGATGCAAACAAATTCCAGATTGTGAAAAGCAAAAAGGTTAACATTCACAATGTTGAAAATTTTTGTGCCAATCTTAAAGAATATGGTGGATTTGCAGGATTCAGATATGTTAAGTATGAGACTAGGAATAATGATGAGAAACGACAGATTGAAGAAGTTGTCATATGACACTTTTGAAGTTTTTGTTAGCACCATTAGAACTAGCAAAGTCACTTCTGAGTGAACTCTACTCACACATTGATAACAGATGGAAATATGCAATGGATTCAGAGAGACAAATAAGAGAAAGAAGTCTAGTCCATCTATTTCCTGACATGTCCATAGCTGAAATCAAGGAGCATCTGACCACATACAATTCAAAATTTCTTGTGAAACAAAGAGCCTTAAAATTGATGAATGGGTTATACATTGATGTGGAGAATGAGACTAAACCCAAGTGGTAGGAGATCTTCAAACAAAAGGATGTCGGTGAACAATCTCAAATTGAAATTGTTGATGTCACCAAGCAATATCCAGATGTCATTGAGCAAGGTCCAGACCCGATTGACACTATACAAATTGATGAAGATGTAATGGATGAAACAACACCGGAGCAGGAAATGATTGAAGGCACTACTTATGCAAAACTTGTCTCTAGTGAATCTGTCTTAGAACAAGTTTAGCCTTATCAACCGATGAAGCCACCAGTCTCAACCGAAGCTCCCAAGGACACCGTGCAAGCTACCAAAGGCAACAAATCTGAAGCTGTAGGTGATACAACCAAAGATCAGACGTCTCAAGCACAGACATGCACTGCAACTATTACAACTGAGACCTCTAGCACCAAGCCACCCAAAGACACTGCAACGGCTACAAGAATAGACCAAAGTGTTGCATCTACCGAGCAACCTACTGAGGGTCAGCAAGCCTCACAAGCACTTGTATAAGTGCCACAGACCAAAGGAAAATAAAAGAAGGTGAGAAAGCATGGTTTTAAATTTGACTTATCTAAACCGATCGTGTTGCCCAATGTAGACATTTCCAAATTGAAAGGGCAAGCACTCACTGAATTCGGTGAACTATGCAAAGCAAAGGCCAAACAGGAGAAGCAACTGGCCATGTAGAAAAATAATAAAGTACTTTAGAAAGTAAGGAAACTACTCACATAAATGCTACCATCAACAACAATGTCAACCGATGCAGCCATCCATATTCAGTTGGATGAACTCCTCAATCAGATTGAAACATCTAGAGTTGATGCATCTGAGTACTTAAGCAAGCTCAAGGATAAAGAGCTTACAACAAAAATGACAGAGGAAGTACAAAAATCAATTGCTGTTGGCAAGGTAAAACTTGTCAAATTCATTGCTGAGTTGTCCCCTCAACTCAAGCACATTCTTTATTTATTCCAAAAATTGTGTACATTTTCTTTATTTATTAAAGATATCAAAAATAAAACTGATGCAATTGAGAAAGAGATCACTGATCTCTCATCTAAGTTGACCACTGAACCTAATTCAGTTTAGAACTTTTACAAAAAGCTACAACAGCTCATGGCTCAGCAGCTAGAATTGAGGAATGAAGAGCATAAAATAAGGATGGATATAATGACCCTTCAAACATTATTCCTTCCTCATCTCTCATCAGTACAGGAACAACTCAACTGAGCTACACACTTATCAACTACACAAGAGGGAAGCACTCTTGATGGCTTGATATCACTATTATATGATATTCAAGCACAAAACTCATTAATGGAAAGTGTCAAGGACTCACTCTTAGTCGCCCTCACCAATGCTCGGACCAAGTATAAGACTATTTTTGATCAGTTATTGCCTCCAGATGGAAATTAAGTTTTTAATGTTTGTCAAAAAGGGGGAGTAATATTATGATACTACAAAGAGGAAAGCCCAGCAAAGCGGGAGTAATTCTACATTTGGAGAGTAATACAGTTTTGTTAACACAATTTTGAGTATTGTATACAAGGGGAGTATACTGAGAAAAATATATAGAGCATTCAGAGCACACAAGTACAGAACAGAACCAAACATGCAAAATTCAGAGTTATATACAAAATAATGATAAGGGGAGTATATCTGCATATACTATTTTTTTGACTATTGTATATATTGTCAAGTATATAGTTTTTGAGTTATGACTTTGTAAGTAGTTTTTGTCAAACATCTCAACTAATGTCAAAAGGGGAGATTGTTACTACTTATCAAATTGCCATTAGTTTCATATCCAAAGTCATACTATATTCTAGTCGGTTAGTATTATTGAATCATGCAGTTGGTACACACAGAGAAGTCAGTATGAACAATCTAGTCAGTTACAGAAGAAAGCAGTCACAGAACACAATATTCATTGATAAAGTTCCATGGCTACCGAGTGGTAAAGTTAACTCATCGAGTTGATATTCACCGAGTGAAACGTTTTACCAGATACATTGAAACTAGACATGCACATGAAAATGTGTTACAAGATCGAGGCACATCTAACCATTTTTGCATTGGAAATTGCATTAGGAGATTGTGTATGATTACAAGGTCAATCTAACCAATGAGATATTTTGTTTAGTCATTCATTCGAAGAATCTTTTTGTAAGATCGAAGCAATGAATTAAATCACCGTTGTAAGAGATCTATTTATATAGCATGATTCTAGGGTTAGAAAGGGGGATTGTGTGTGTGTATGCAGGAAGGAAGACTGTTACAAAGACACAAAGAGGTCACCAAGAAGGTTATCAGTGAACAATCATAGAACAGAGTAAACAGAAGGGTTTACTGAGTTTCATTATGGGTTACCGAGGTATGCTACAAGATAGGTAATCTTATTCAGAGCACATAGAATCTGCTTTAGTATTTCATATGTAAAGTTGTAGATATTTGTAATGATTTTATTGTAAAATTTGAAGTTGTAAGAGAAACCTTTAACAGGGTAAAAGACTCTAACCAAGTCTATAAATTGTAAATCCTTTAACCAGGTGCAACATTTATATAGTGTTGTAAAATCCTTTAGTAAGGTAGATCTAACTGATCTTGATACTCCTAACAAGGTAAGCTATCAGAAATAGCTAAATGTAGCTCTAACCGAGCATTCTTTATTATTGCAGTAGTGAAGTTGTGGGTGCCATCCCCACCGTAGTTTTTCTCTTTAACCAAGAGTTTCTGTGTGACCAAAATATATGTGTTATGGAGTGAATCATGTATGATTGTTATCTATTGATTTTAGTTTTTATTTTATGTTGCTGCACTATTCTGTTTATGCATAATAGTATGGTTATTATCAAAGAAAAGTTTTGGATTACTGATTCACCCCTCCCCTCTTAGTACATCAGCTTTCCATATTGGGCCTAACAGACATAAATGCATATTTTTGACATAAAGGCGCTTACATAATACATAAACGTGCTTGCTCTGCACAGACATGCCTTAAATACATATCCGTGCCTATGCTCTACACAGATGTGCTTGCTCTGCATAGATGTGCCCACATAGCACAGATGCACCTGCACAACGCAGATGCACTCACATTTGACATAGATGCTTTTTTCGGCACAGACGCGCCTAGCCAACCTAGACGCACCTAGCACCAACGCAGATGCGCCTCAACATTTTTTGACATTACCTAAAAGCACATTTATTGCACTACCTGAGATGCATTAATGACAACAATTAATGTGATAAAGTACAAAGAGGTTTTGTGTTACTTACCGACTCTCCTGCGTTGGCTAGCCTTTGAAATCGGCGAACACGATTGAATCTACGCACCAATGCCATCACTACTGACTGCTGCTACTCTATTCTCTCTCTACACTCTAATCTCTTGCATGTGTGGATGAAAATGAGGATTTTTTCCCCTCATGGTCTATTTTATAGACTGCCCTAGCCCTAGCCCTAGCCCTCATTTCCTGAGTCAGTCTTCATTATCTCGTGACTCTGTCACTCTATCCTATCTAGCCAGTCCATTCTAGCCTTCCTTTCTTATCGAGAGATTGTCTGCAATCTTTTAAGAAATTTTCATCCAATCTCTCGAGGGGGCATATCATTCCCATCTTGGGGCAACTTTGTATCAGTTCATATTATCTTCTTTGAAACAACGCGACAAGCTGCATTGTCTCATAGAGGGGCAAAATGTAGACACCTAAAATTGTCCTGTCTAATTAAATAAATATCTTTATTTATTTAATTATTTGAGCCTAATTCTTCTATTAATTAAATAAATCTTTATTTATTTAATTAATTCGTTTATCCTCTTCTAGCCTTATTTCTCATTTAAATAAATACATTTATTTATTTAAATTCCCCTTTTCCTAAATTAAATAAATATTTTATTTATTTAATCATCCCACTTCTTCTATTAATTAAATAAATCTTTATTTATTAATTAATTCATTAACCTTTTCTACCTATGACACATGTCATTCATCTCTTAATTCCTACACTACCTACCCTCTCATTATTTTCTTATTTTCTCTACCTACCCTTAAATCATAGCCGACCATTTATCTTTTACACCTCTCAATCTTATCCCTCCATTTCTTATAGTGTCTTCTATGTAAGGAGATGCTTTCTTCATTATCAACCCTAATCAATCTATGCATCCTGATCAATTGATGACCCAACTACGCTTTCGATCTTTCATATGTGATCCTACTTGCAACCATATTTCCATTCTTTGTTGAGCTCTTGTGCACATAAAATCTGAGAGCAAATATATAAAGCAAGATCAATGGAGATAGGAAGAATGGAGATCCAAACCCTATTGGACATGTGATGGTATAATCTTTGTGATTTCATTTGATTTGCATTGTCTTAGGTAATCTTCATATGTTATGGTGGATCTTTGTTGTTGTTAGGCTAGAGTTTTGTGGTTGAATTCATTTAGCCTTTCAACATTGTTGTTATCCATTTTCACTGTATACAACCTTTATGCAGGATTTTAAATTGGTTTTTGACAAATTTCACTCATTATTGTCATAAACTTATATTATACTAATGATAATGAGAAACAAGGGTTATTCTGCAATACTTTGTCATTGTTGGCAAAGGGGGAGCAATATTTTGTATTTTAAAATTTTGATGCATGTATACTTTCATGTTATTTCATTAAGGGAGTAGTATACATTGTATTTTCTGCAAAAAGGGATAGTATATATGTTTAGGGAGAGTAATTTTGATTATGGCATATTTTTGTTGTAAAACACTTAGATGTCAAAATTTTTCCTAAGTGTTGCCATCAATGCCAAAGGGGGAGATTGTTGGCATATTTTTGATGATGATGTTGTGACTGTCATTGATGGACACACACTTGCTTTGAGATCACCTTTTGTATGTATAAGTTATGCTCAACCGGTATTTGTCCAATTGGTATTATATATTATAGTCTTTAGACTATTGGTGTTTTGAAGAAAGTGTTTACCGATCTCAAGTGGTATGAAGACCCAGAGTGGTATGAAGACCTCAAGCGGTTTGAGGATCTCAAGCGGTACAAAGGAACTAAAACAGTAGTTATCATTTTCTTAGTCTTCATTTTGACAACCGATAATCGGTTAAATGTATGAACCGATATTACTTTATGATGAGTTACCAATCGGTATTTTTGTGATGAGTTATCATCCACCAACACTTTGGTGGTGATTCTATGTCGTGTTACCAAATGTGTCTAGATGCACTGAACCTAGGAACTTGCAATATAATCCTATTGTACCAACATGAAATCAGATTCTTTTATAAGGACATCATGTCCAGGGTTTTAGTATGTATGAGTGAGGGTTTTAGAAGTGTATGAGGTTTTTGCATGTGCAATCACAGAAGAGAAGATTAGGTCTATGTGAAGAAACAGTGTGGATATATTGAAGATTGAAGTAATGCTGAAATGCATTAAGAATGAGCTATCATGGATCTAACCAAGCGATCTGTGCTATTTGGTAGATCACCCACTTGTTGATTACTCACATCTTGGGAAAGTCTGAAACCCTTAACCGGGTAGGCCCAGAAAAGCCTTTGTAAATCCTCTAACAAGGTGGTTCACAACTGTGGATTTGAAATCCTCTTACAAGGTAGTCTTTAATCGGACTTATCTCCTAATAGAGATTGAGATTCCTAACAAGATTTGTTCTGGTGAAGAACATTGTATGACCTTAACCAGTCTAGTTTCTATTCCGCAGATAGTTACTTGTGATTTTCAGCTCACCATGGTTTTTTCCATTTGGATTTTGATGTCAAAACCTCTTGTGTTATGGTGATTGTGCTCCTATGGGTGAATGCCTTATTTGCTATTTGGTTTGCATTTGTATTAACCGGTTTGTTAGTAAATGTGTTATACCGGTTTACTGCTAAACTGTTTAAGTGTTTGAGTTCAGTATTTTTTGGTATACTTATTCACCCCCCCTCTTAGTATTCATCATCTAGCTGATTCTTCTGTAATTGCATTATAAGGCTGATCCATAGGCTGACATCCTAATAGTGGCCACATGAGAATAGGAGGCTGAAAGATCAGTGGTAGTCAATTGTTGGTCTTCTCTCTGCCTTACTATATATATCTGGGTTCTCTTTGCATAGCTTCTTGAAAATTTTGTAGTGAATAAGGTTCCCCATGCTTCAATTTATCTGGTAAGTTATTCCAGTGCTGAGTTAACCCATCTATTGCAGCTGCACTATCAGTCTGAACTAAATGCTCATATGCCTGGTATATCTCTTCTCTCATTGGAAGCACTAGTTTCCTAACATCATCCCTTACTAGTAATTTCTGCCATTCATAATAAAGAACTCTTGGTTCTTTTAATTCTTTCCTTAATGGCAATGGACAGTCAAACTCTAAATCTTTATATGCTCTGGCTTGTGCCCCCATGCTGATCTCATTTTGGATCCATGACATTAAAGATTTGATATGGATATCCCCAATATATAATAAAGGGTTCCACTCATTGTCTAAGGGTACACCATAGTTATGTAAATAAAATTCACATAGAAATTTTTTTATAGCTGGTGGAGAGGTCTAGTGTTTGTAAAGAGGGGCTGAGGTCCCTAATAATGCGGTTCAATTTGAAATTCACATAGAAATAATTCTTCAGGTGTTTCTAAAGAGGGGCTAAGGTCCCTAATAATGCGGTTCAATTTGAAATTCAAATATTGCTCCTTCAAATGCACAACATAAACCCTTGGAGGTGCCCTACATTGCATCAACTCGAGGACCATACCAGCAATTGTTTCCATCTTAGCCTCTAATTCCTCAATTTTGTTATCCCTCTTTTCAATTTCTTTTTGTTGCTTATCAACAATCCCTTGCATTCTAGCCCTCTCTATTTCCCATTGTCTATAAAATGTTAAAGCAATAGATAAACTGCTTAGGGATGAAGGAGGTCTAATAGGTGTTACCTTAGGCCATGGGATCTCTTCAATAATTTCATCAATCTATGCTAGTATCTCTCCAACATTTTCCTCAAACTGATGTGAAGTATCTCGAACAGTCTCTTAAAACTGCTCTGGAATCTCTCCAATTATTTCTTCAGGCTGCTGTGAAATATCTCCAATAGTTTCCTCAAGATGCAGTGGAATTTCTTCAATAACCTCCTCAAGTTGCTGTGCCACAAAAGCAAGATTTGATAGTCTATCTTCATCAACTTCTACCTAGATTTCAACATCCGCAAGGCTTCCTTCTTCTTGTATTTCAATATTTGTAGGCCATCTTTCTTCTGATGTTTCCACTGCAATAACCTCTGCCAGATCGCCTGCTGGATGAGCTTTCTGTGTCCTACTCCATTTTCTTCTCACATAAACTTTTGGAGTGGTTGCAGGAATGGCTTTAGTTGCTGCAAGAGTTTTTCTTTTTGTCCTATGTCTCTTGACTGCAGGAGAAATTTGAGTTGCATGCGGCTGGGCCATAGGTTCCTTCCCTTTCCTCTTAGCAATTGGTGACTCTCTTTGAAGAGAAGTGGAGGGTTTCTCCACATTTGCTTCACCCCTCTCTTCTTCCACATTAACCGCAACTCCTTCAGCAACAAGCAAATCATCCTCTACAACAACTACGGGGGAAGAGGGTTTTGCAACATTTTCTTCTTCAACTAGCAGATTCTCTACAATAGGAGCATTTTGAACAGGGCCATCTTCAACCCTAAATTGTAGTATATCCTCAAATACTCCCCATTCCATCTGTGAAACATCTCTAAGGGAACATTCTACAAGCAGTTTAACCAATCCATGATGGCTAACGAAACAATTTCCATTTTTCTGAGTCTTCTTAGCACTTGTAGAAATGAGGTGGTATAAAAAATTAGGGAGATTCACCCTTTGGCCATGCCATAAATGACTAAGTAATTTAAAATGTGGTGAATGTAGATTTGAATATCACCCTTCACAAGTAATTTATTTCATGACATACAAAGCTACCTAAGGCCACTCTGTTGGTAGGGAAACTCTTCTAGTTCCTTGCTTGTCCACTTTTAGAGGTCTATCTGTGGGAATTGTAAATTCTGCCTTGGCGCTCCTTGCATCTTTTGATTCTAGAAAAGATTCTCCTTCCTGCGGTAACCCTATTACTTCAGCTATTCACTACTCCGTAGCAATAACCCTTAAACCTTTAACTGTAGCTTCTCCTTCGTTAAAGGAATGCATAAATTCTGCAGCTATTTCTTCATTAAAGTCTTTGATTTTCAAAAAGTAATCAATCCAGCCATGGTGTCTAAAATCATGCACACAAAGAGCATCCTGTAGCAACACTTCATGGATTGTTGGCTCATGGCAGATTGTATCACCACCCATCTCTTACTTTGCTAGTAAGGACACTCTGTAGCTAAGAAACGAAGGAACATAATATCCGACAGACTTGCTAAATTGAAAATTCCATACATATCTCAATTTTGGTGGCAAAATTTATTATTTCCTTGCGTGAAATAATAACTTGTTAAACGATGATGGAAAGCAATCAATTCTAAGTACCAAAAAGGATGGATAATCACTAACTTTTGGAAACCGAACCATAAAGCACCCCCCAACTTAACCTACCACATGTCCACACAAGCTGACAAGATTTCGAGGAGTGTACACAGATTTAGAAAGGCTTAATCATAATGAAATAATAAATGAGTAATTAAAACAAAACACAATATGTACATACCTGCAGTTTTCTGAAAATGATGACGAAATGAAGTGAAATGACATATAAGAAAGTGGGATGGAATGATGTGGATGGAATTTTATTTACGAAGAAGAATATTCCCATAAGATATGAAAATATTTATTATGAAATGATGCGAGAAGAATTATGAAGCGGCAAGCATGTTCACTACAGTGGCTGCAGGAACCTTACCTTTATTACTTTGCTCAATTGTAGCAGGAAGCTAATCAGTTGCTGCAGGATCCTTGTCAGTTGCTGTAGGAACCTTTGTTTCATCCTTTTGGTCAAATTGCTGTAGGAACTCCTCTTTAGTGGCCGACTTATGATACAGACGTAGTCGGTGACCATTCACCAAAAGCTTAAACTGAATAGGATCAATTGTGGTCAAACAAACAACTCCATTATTGAAAACTTCTTTTATCTCATATGGACCTAACCACCTGGTTTGTAGCTTCCCCATAGCATCTTTATATCTAGAATCATACAGTAGTGCCTAGTCACCTGCTTTGAACTTCTTCTCTTTGATATACTTATCATGCCACTTTGCTCTTTGATTTTGAATCAGTTATGTCTGCTGGACAACCATTTTCCTACATTCATCTAGAGTATTCAATTGCTGAATATGTTCTTTCTATTCTTCAAATAATGTCATATTTAATTGCAAAGCTATCCTTAGAGTTTTATGCTCAAATTCAATAGGCATCATTGCTGCTTTTCCATAAACCATCTCAAAAGGTGTAAAACCAATTGGTGTTTTCCAAGTTGTTATGTATGCCCAAATTGCTTCTGAAAGCCTATGTTACCAGTCTTTTTTATGAACAGATACTGTTTTGGTAAGAATAGCTTCAAGATCCCTATTTGTAACTTCTACCCGTCCATTAGCTTGTGGATGATATGGAGTAGATTTTCTGTGCCTTATATTGTATTCATTGACCAAAGCTGCTATCAATGTTGAAGTAAATTGAGGTCCCTGGTCTGAGACAATCTCTCTTGGTACTCCATATCTTGTAAATATCTCTTCATAAAGCAACTCAACCACCTTATTATCTCTTCTATGTGTCATGGCACGAGCTTCCACCCATTTTGTTACATAGTCTGTACATACCAAAATGTAGGATTTGCCATTAGAAGGTGGATCAATTGGGCCAAAAAAATCTAAACCCTATTTATCAAATGGTGTTACTCATATTTTTGGATATAATGGCATCTCATTAGATTTTGTAGGTCTTCCCATACACTGGCATATGTCACATTTCCTTGTATACTGTGCTGCATCCTTGTGTAATGTGAGCCAATAGTATCCTGTATTTAATATTTTGAGTGTTGTTCTTTTGGCAGCAAAATGTCCTCCACATGGCTCATCATGACATGCATGCAGGATATCATATGTTTCATCTTCTCTCACACATCTTCTCATGACTTGGTCAGGCCTAGTATAAAACAAACAATCAACAATCCATGAGAAGTTAAATTTTTTTTCAACTAACAATCTTCTTTCTTTAGGAGAGAAATGAATTGGCATTTTAGCAGCAGCTAAATAGTTGGCAATATTAGCATACCAGGGAGTATGAGCTTGGATAAGAAATAAATGTTCATTTGGAAAAGCATCATCTATCAAGCTGTAGAATCTTCTTGTAACTAAAGTATTGAAAGATAGTCTGCAACCACATTAGACTTCCTTGGTTTATCAACAACTGTGATATCAAATTCCTGCATCAATAATAACTAGCGAGCCAATCTACCAGTAATTGAAGGCTTATTCATGAGATATCTAATTGCAGTATGATCTGTATGCACAAATATGGTATATCCTGTGATATAGTGTCTGAATTTGTTGAGTGCATATATAATAGCTAACATTTCCTTTTCAGTGACTATATAATTTAAATCAGGATCCTATAAGTTCTTGCTAATATAATATATTGCATATTCCAATTTGTCAATCTTCTATCCTAACACTGCCCCTAGTGCATAATCAAATGCATCTGTATGAATTTGAAATCGTAAAGACCTATTTGGACCTTTAAGAACTGGTGCTTGATTCAAGGCATGCTTAAGCTTTAAGAAAGCTTCATTGCATGCATAGGTCCATTTAAATTCCATATCTTTGGTAAGCAATGAATAGAATGGACTTGCAATTTTGCTGAAATCTTTGATAAACCTTCTATAGTATCCAGCATGACCAAGGAAACTTCTTACATCTTTTTGCTTCATAGGGGCATTGATATGCTAAATGACTTCAATCTTTGCTGGATCCACCTGTATTCCTTTTACAGAGATATGATGACCAAGGACTATTCCTTCCTGCATCATGATGAAACATTTCTCACTATTTAATGACAAACTATAGTCCTCACATCGTCGCAAAACTTTTTTCAGGTTCCCTAATGCTTGTTCAAATTTAGAACTATAAGTTGTAAAGTCATCCATATAGATTTCCATAATGTCTTGAGAAATATCAGAAAAGATACTAATCACTGCTCTTTGAAAAGTGGCTAGAGCATTACACAACCCAAAAGGAAGAACAAAATATGCATATGTGCCCCAAGGACAAGTAAATGTTGTCTTCTCTTGATCCTCCAAGGCTATTTGAATCTGATTGTAACCACTGAATCCATGAAGGAATGAAAAGTATCTTTTACTAGCCAAAGAATCGAATACCTGATCCATAAATGGTAATGGAAAATGATCTTTTCTTGTTGCTAAATTCAGGGCTCTATAATCAACACATACCCTCCATTTACCTTCTTTCTTAGGGACTATGACCAAAGGTGATACCCATTGGCTATCAGAGATAGGATAGATAAACCCGACCAATAAAAACTTCTGCAATTCTTCTTTAACTATCTCTTTTAAGGCATGATTGATTCTTGTTTGAGGCTGTCTGAGTGGGCAACATTATTCTTTTATATAGATACGGTGGGTGCAAACTATTGGATCTATCCCATGCATATCCTTGTAATCCCTTGCAAAAACATTTTTATGATATTTCAACAAGTCCACAAGGGCCTCTTTTTGAGTATCTGAGAGATCTCTATTGATATTTAAACATTTATTCAAATAAACTTCTATCTTGATAGTAAGATCAATCTAGTTTATATCAGAAAAATGAGAAGAAGATACTTCCTACAGCAACAAAGTATGCAATATATTGGTGGCTGTAGGAAAGTCTAAACCTATAATATTCAGAACCAACTCCTGCGATTTTTGTTCTTCTATTAACTCATTTATCAAAATTTTATAAAGAATTGATTTTTCATCATGTAATTGCATGAATGGGCCTCGATTAATCATCATAAGGTGATTAATAGAGTCAACTCCCTCAAATTCTTCTCCCAAAATAGGCCAAATGACTTGTTGTTGATCAAGTTGGGGTTGTGCAGGAGAATACAAGGATAATGTTTTTGTAGAATTCCCATCTGAAATAGTCATATCCCCTGATCTACATCCAATATATGTAGACGTATAAAAATGACCATATTCCTAAATGAATATTTTATGTTCATTTCTCTATTTAATTAAATCCAATTTAATTAAATTATCCACATTCTTCTATTTTATTAAGTAAATTACTCAATTTATTTAAATAAAATTCACTATATCCATTTAATGAATAAATCATTTTATTCAATTAAATCCCCCTAGCCACTTTTAATTAAATTCAAATTTAATTAAATAGTTATCCTAAATTGAATAAATCAAATTTATTTAATTACAACCAAATTGAATGAATTAAATTCTTTCAATTAAATCCTATTATCCCCCCATCCACTTGCAAAATCCCAAACCCCTTCCTAATCCCTTCTAGAATCTTCTAATCGCTTCTAATTAACCTAATCCTCCTCTAAACTTTGTCACATCCCTAAGCAAAGGGAAGTCACTTCTCAAAAACCTTAAAGTCTTTGATAACCATTAAAGGTTTTTCAACCTTCAACCACCAAAATCCTTAAAGTCTTTGAAAACCATTGAAGGCTTCCAACCTTCAACCACTTAATCCCCAAAGTCTCCAATAAACCATTAATTGTTAATTCAAACCCTCCCACATGGTTAAAACATTTGTTTTGACTCAACCTCTACCCAACCCAAAGGTCTCATCAGGCCATTAATGCTTTGACCATGATTATCTCTTAATCATTTGCACAAAGGTTTATCCTTGGATTAAATCTTAATCCATTGGGTAAACCTAATTTAGACTTGACCCTTATCCTTTAGATAACCATGAGGTCTTCTCAGGCCTTTAATGCCTCCAACCTCTTCTCTCAACCCAATCCTGTGTTGACAATTGTCACTATTTTATTGGTGCCAATTATGCACATGGATCCCCAACTTTCAAACTTGGCCCATGATTAAACCATTCAATCTTCACCATCCATTGCCCTGTTTGTGCTATAAATAGAGCTCTCATTCCTCCATTTTTAACAATCATCTTTCAAATTTGTAGCATCACATTTATGCTCAAATATATTCAAGCTTTCATTTCATATATGCTCATCATTTAGCCTCTCTTTAGATCAAGAATTAGACTAAATATGCATGTTTAGAGTAATTTCTTTATCATTTTAGCTCAATCATAGACTAAATATATCATGTTAGGATAGTATTCATACTAATCTTGTCATCTTATCATTTAGTTTATTGCATTTTTAGCATCATACATAGCTTCACATCTATTTCATACTAAATTTAGCAAAAGCATCTCTCGTTCTCATATTTGCCATCCCTAAACCATTTTGCTCAGTGATCTGAGAGTAAAACATTGGTTTGAGAGATATTGTGAGATAGAGAACCATGGGACCCTCCTTGGGAAGCTGAGTAATACTACGTTACTCCATAGCTTGCATCAAGAAGTCCTTTGTGTATGTGTGGACTAGTATTTAACTAAATTTTCACATATTAAGTTTTATTTGCCCACTTTTCCTGCATACAATATGCATCAGTTGTGGCAAGCCAAGGTCTTCCCAAAATCACTAGATATCCTCCCAATGTTTCCTTTGGAGATAAAATCATAAAGTCTATAGGGTATTCCTAGGAATCCAAAATAACCACTATATCTTCAATCATACCATCAGGTCTCACTGTAGAGCTATCAACAAGTTGTAGAACTGTGGGTGTAGGCCTTAGACTATTGATTCCAAGCTGTTTCATTACTTCTCTTGTCATCACATTAATGGCTACCCCTAAATCAATTAAACACATTTCTTATCTGACTGCCATTAATGACTATACTTACCACAAGACTAGCTGGATCAGAATATTTTGGAATGACAATCTCGCCTAACATAATATCTGCCAGTTGACCCATAACATGCACTATTTGTGGATCCTTCTTTTTCCTACCAAGTTTTTTTAGACATGCTTCTCTCAGTGCCTTACCATATATGGGAACATCTTTTATTGCTTGCAATAATGAAATTTTAACACAAATATGCTTCAGTTGATCTATAATATCAAAGCCTTGCTCTTGTTCTATGGGAACTTCCTTTTCTTGCAATCTCTAGGGAAATGGTGGTAATATCTGCTTCTGAGGTATTACATATGTTGGATCAGAGATTTCTTGTTCTTCTTGTACCTCAGTGATAACTGGAGGAGATTGATTAGGTAGTTTGTCCCAGATCGGAGGCGAATATCACTTAGAGATAGAGAATAGGCTAGGTATTGATTAAGATTTGCTGAATAAGCTTGTTGTTGTTGCTGAGATTTAATATTAGGATTTGGTAGTGGTTGAGTAGGCAACTGCATTGGCATAGGTGGGACACTAGTGGTTGCAGGAGGAGGCATTAGTGCAGGAGGTTGTGGCTGCTGAATAGGCTGTTGATAACCAAAAGATTGGGCATTCCATGGTTGACTCCCCCTCCATTAAGAAGCAGGTTGCCAATTCCCTTGAAACTGACTTCCTTAGCTTTGAGGTGGATACCAATTCCCTTGTGGCTACTGCCACTGTGGCATTTGATTACCAAAATGCTGCCCTTGGGCTTGAGAACCATACCAGTTTTGATAATTACCAAGATTTTGAGCATAAGGTGATTGCCATTGATTATTTGGCACATAAGAATTTCCACTATAACCAAAAAAAGAAAGTGGATCTGGAGGCATACCATGTCTTTGGAAATTTGGCCTTCTTTGAGCAATGTAGAAGACTTTCTCATCCTCACCTTGTATTGGCTTGAAGTCGGGAACTTCCACGTTTGCAACCATTTTGCATCAGTAGTCCTTCTTTCGCTGTCTATAATGCGGGCAAAATTCTGCAAGAAATGCATTAGATTGTTCATGCTTCTTCTTAGCTACAAGTGTATCCAACTAGGTAGCCATATTATTTATAATGTCCTCCTTCAAGTCCTTCAATAAATGGCTAAGTTCCAATCTAGAAACTCCAGTACCAGATGCTGATGATGGTGCTCCTGGCTTGAAATGCCTGTTCTTCTTAGAAGATCTAGAATACTTCTTACAAATTTGTCCTATTTTAGCCCAAGTGGATTGTGTAATGTCACCTCCTCCCATAAGATCCAAAGAATCAGTGCATTCATCACCGATTCCCTTAAAAAATATCAACTTGAGGGAATCTTCATTGAGAGTACTATGTTTGGACTTTTTGACACTAAATAAGAACCTCTCTAGATAATCTTCAAGACTCTCATCTTCTTTTGGTGTCATTCTAAAGATATCATCCCCATGACGATCAGTTCCTCTACAATAATCTTTGTATTTTGCAAGAAACAACCATTTCATCTCATCCCATGTATTGATTGTGCTACTACCCAAGCTCATAAACCATCTCAAGGATGACTCCTTCAAGGTGGCATGAAATATTTTGAGTCTATGGGCATCAGTAGTATAGTCAAAAATCTTACAGAGAACATCAAACTCAAACAAAAATGTGTTTGGGTCCTTCAGTTACCAATCCATAGAATTTAGGGAGGGAAGAAGCTAGAATGTTCTTGAGATTGGCATTATCATGCTGATCAGATACGGGGAACTCAAATGTTGGGTCTAGTTGTGGTGGTGGATTATTTCCACCAGGAGGTGGGTTTCCTTGCATTAGACTGTGGGGGTTGTTACTATATGAAATTCTTCTTCTTGAGGTCCAAAGAGGAAATGAAGACTACCTTCTAGGAATTCAGATTCAAGGTGATTCAAATTCTTTGGGGTTTGATAAAGTTCAACAAAAGGATTTACATCTAAAGAATTATTTTCAACATGATTAGGATGACTGGGCAAAAATCTACCTAGAACATCTCTTCTTTGTCTATGCATGCAGATTCATGAATTTTTTCGAACAATCAGGTATACCAAAAAAAAAAATTAACTGAAAACTGCAAAGATAATAACCATAACAAGTTCTTAGTTTGACACCATCCCCGACAATGGCACCAAAAATGTTCACCCAACAATAAGAATAATAACTCTAATTGAAGTCTCAATCCAAAGTTTGGTCATTCATTTGGTGAAGTCACTATTTCCATAGCTAGTGTTCATTTGATTGTCAACCTAGGGACGTAGTACTTGAAATGGGTCTACACTATATATGCACTAAGTTCCTACAACAACTATTATGCATTACTGCAACAACTAACATTATGCGGAAAAAGGTCAACAAGAATGGAAACTATGAAAAGGCTACAAGAAAAATTCTAAATAAATTCTTAAAAGCAATGCTGGATAAATTCGATATGATAAACATAAATTAATCTGTTCTAGCTTGGCTGCAAGAACAGTCAGTGGATCTGTTTCCAGTGGCTGCATGAATAGTCAACACAAGAACTTGTACTGTAGCTAAGAAAAGAAAAATAATTTTAACGAACATACAGGATCACTCACCAAATGGGCCCCCTTGGATGAGTGATACAAGGCTTCCCGAAAACAACTCTTAATAGATCAGAATAACATAACTTTATTCATTGCTTTCTGAAAGTGATTACATAGTTTTTAATATGAAAAGAAACTCAAGAATGTTTATAAAAAATCCTCTGCTCTATTCTTCTCCCTTCCGTCTAACTAACCCTAAGAAGAAGAAGAGCTTCCTTTTAAAAAGAAATTAACTACAATAGACAACACAAATCACACCCAAAAGAAGAGGTAGATGATTGACCAATAGAAGAGATAACTGGAGTGACGCTGTAAGAAATGTGGATCTAAACCAAACCACAATCATTGCATGCCATGCAGTATTTACAATTTCAATGCCCACTGAAGTTAGATATTGCTAGTGTCACTTGACTGCTCCGCTTATGGCATCCCTTACACTTGCTCAGCTCTTCTATAGTTTGATCTTCAGTTATCTCTTACATATCCTTCCCTTCATCAGGAACAATAGGAGAATATCCACCACGACATCATTTATAGCCTGCACTACAACAAAAATAACATACAAGGACATACATACACATTTCATTTAATTAACACATCTATTAATTCACATATGATATTGCCCTAAATAATCCGCATGGCAACAAGAACAAATCACATGGCTACAGGAATAAATGGCATGGCTATAGGCATAGACTAGAAAAGATTAAACATGATTTAATGAGTTCAGGCTTAACATATGGAATACATATAGTCAATTTTCAATACATCACTACTACTATGCAAACTAAAAGATTGTAAAAAACTCAAGAGTTCTGAGGATAAAAATATGACAAAGTCTCAACTTATCACCTATTATGTCATATTAGGTTCTATTTATATGACTTGACGTATGCAAAAACATTTCACATTATACTCATGAGCCCCCTTAAAAGGTGAAAGAGTTTGGATGGTACTACCTCAGAAGGGAATTGGGGAATTATGTGTAGAGCTCCTCATTCTAATAGAAATGAAGATGTTGTTAGGAACTTCATGACAAGTTTTTGAAATGATAATACTCGTCCTTCATCAAACAGTATAGATGTTATCAAGCAAAGGATTGGCCTTGATCATTATGATCTCAATGTAAAACATTGGATAGACACAACAAAACATGAATTGTATGTGTTGTTTACTAAAATAAACCCTCATATAAAGATTGGACAAACCATGTTTGAATGGTTAAAGCCATATTATGTGAAGGTAAACAAATTCTTCGAAACTTGTTGTCGTTATCACTTTGAATTTGATCTGTACTATCTGGTGTTTTGAAAGATTATAGAAGATAAAGATGGTTATGAAAAAGCTCCTCCTAAATGAACAAGTCAATTCATAGCATCCATCAGATGTGATAAATCAGAGGATAATGCAACTGGTCAAATAAATTGCATAAAAGAAATTTATGGAACATGTGAGGACTTGGCTAAATTGCCTTTGAGAGATGAAGATACTGACATGAGGAAGATGGTAAATTGCAAGAGTTACAAGTACAAAAAATTTGAAACAAAATTTGGAAAGGAATCTACAAGATTAGATCATGTAGAAGAGGAATAGTGTAAGAAACACTTTGAGCAACCTAATTATCCTGGTGAATCATCATCGAGAACATACAGACCCATTCCATATAGAGTGTTTTGGGACATAACTGGTACGTTTTCTCTTTTAGTGTTTTATTTAATTTTTAAAAAATGTTCCTAGTTCAAATGTTTTAATTTAACAACTTGATCTACATGTATGTTCATGTACATATGTACATTTTGCAGATGTGGATGGAAGATCAATGCACGAACGCAAGAGCATGGAGATGACAAGATCTTTGCATTGTGTCATGAGTAGAAATAATCACCCATGGACATTATATACTAGGGATTATTCATGTTTTTGTTCTGAATGCATTTTGGAAAACTATGTTGATTGCAAGAACCAAGAGCTTCGATATGTTAGTGAATGGAAATTGGTGCCACTAGATGTTTCTGACACATACGAGGATTCAAATGAGGACAAAATATTTGAAAACATTCCTTTGATTTCTGGTGATTATGATCATATTTTAGGATTGATTAAAAAAGGTATATGATGCACACATATATTTAAATTATATATATTTATTTCCTTAAAAATGTTGCGTACATGTAAATAAATTATATATAAGTTTTAAATTGAGTACATGATGTTTTAAATTTATTTAACTTGTTTCAAATTGCAAGAGATATTTTTGCAGTCATAGCAGAAGATGGAAATATATTAGGTGTTAGTTATTATTTATTGCGTTGCACAAAAGAGAGAAAGAAGTTAGCAAAATTTGAAATGAGCGATGCAATATCCTTTCCCACAGGTTTGAACTGATTCAATCTAAGTTTAAATTATTTTATATAAATTTATTTTAAACATGCACACATCTGCACATGTTTTCATTTTTATATGTACACAAATCGCTTACATGCAAATTTTTAATTTCTTGTTTCTTATATACATGTACATGCAGGCTTAGTTGTAGTGCAAGGGACATATTTTAAACAAGTTAAAATTGTTCAACATGGGATTCATTTCACTGAATACCAAATTGACAACAAGGTATATTAGTATAGCCACTTGGTCATTGTTGTTGGCCTAATTCTTCAATCAGTTCCACGTTGCAGGCAGTCTCAAAAGTGGAGACTAGATAGTGAAGATCATGAGAAAATATTAAGTTTTATTGAAGAGCGTTTTGAACCACTTGATGTGGTATGAACTATTTAGTAAACCAAAGTACATGTGGTTCAACCCATGAATTGAATTAATACTTGATAAATTAGAACTTAACTTGTTTTGAAACTTGGATAAATTATTATTTATGTACATTAAAGTATTTGAATTTAATATTTGATATATATATATGGCTTGTGTGGACCATATATTGTTTAGTTAAATATGAAATTTTCAACTATATTAAATTAGGATGTATGAAGTTAATTTGTATGTATGTTAAATAATAATTACGTGAACGTATGCAAAGTAAATTGGGACATATGGATTAGTTGAAAATGTGTTAAGGCCCGATGTATGTAGTTGATTAGGATGTATAGTCTATCTAATTCTAAATGCATGCATGCATATGTAATTTGTAAGTTGTTAAAATAATTTTAAAGCATGTATGTAAAGTAAATTAGGACATGTATTTATTTAATTAAAAATGCACATGTGTAAATTTAATTAAAAATGCATATTTAAATTAGTATGTATGTGTAAATTTGATATTAAATTAGGACATGTGTGTAATAATTGAAGAGCAGTCTGAACCACTAAGTGATGTGTTGTGAACTATTTAAAGTATGTACCTAGAAGTACATGGTGTGAACTATCTAGTACACCTAGAATTTAAATTATTGAATATGTTCATTAACTTGAGTTTGTTCATTTGATATGAACAAGTGTGAATTTTATATTGTTCATGGCTTGCATAGTGGAGTGGATATATATTGTTCACAAATTCTTTTAAATTAATGCATATCTACTGTTTACATGTTACATGTAGTAAAATTTAAAATTTAAATTCTAAACATATCAATCTTTTTTTAATCTATCTACATGTACATGTAAATTCAGTCACAAATATATATAAATTTGAAAGTTTTAGGGAACATGTGCATTCAATCATATATATAAAGTGTGTAAGTAATCTAACATGTGTGCATGATCATATATAATCTGAATATAAATGATGCGATATATAATCCAGGATCAAATGTACAAACTATACATATATAAAGTATAATCTAACCATACATGCATATGATATATATAATCTAGGATCAAACACAAACTGTATAAAGTACATAATCTAACATACATGCATGAAATATATAATCTGATCAAACACAAACTGTATAAAGTATAATCTAGTCTAAACTTCATACATGCATGAATATATAATATGGAAGTCTAAAATGTACATGTATATATAAAAAGATAAACAAATGAGCTATAAAGTCTAACAAATCAACAAGCATCATGTCGGTCACGAACATAGCAACCATCTGAGGGAGACTCCTGGTGAGAGTCTGGATGTCCAATAGACCCTAGGAAAAGTAGAATTTATTTAAATATTAAATATAGATCTCTAGACACATACATCAAATCCAACTAGAGTTAAGTTAAAATTAAAATATAAATTGTAACACACATACATACATGTACATATATACAAAAGACCATAACTAACTTGTCCACTAACATCATCGAAATAATCTCTCCTATGCACACGCTTAGAGCTCAAGCTAGGAGTGACATGAGCTAACTGTTATATATATATATATATGTATTTAAGGATTAGGCCAGGATCAATTTAAATGATACAAATTAACTTCTATTATTTATTAAATGATCTATATATAGATTTATCTTACATTACAACATATACATCTTGTAAAAAATTAAAAGCATGTATGTACATACCTATGTATTAGGAGTAGGTTGTATAATCTGATCATGTCCTATGATCATATCAACCACATCACTCATGCCTGCATATCTCTCTTTGGATGTACGTATGACTGAAGAGTGTAAGGGGCTAACTAGATGACTAGGCATCATGGATGAAGTGTTTGACTGTAGTAGCATATCCATAAACCCAGTAAGGATCAAACCTCACAGCTACTCCTCAAATGAATCCAAGCCCTCATCTATGATATGGACCTGATCATCTCGTATCTCCTCCTCTGCAGCAACAAAGTGATCTATAGGTGGGTCAATGCTTGGATCATGCGTAAAGTGATGAGAATGACGTGAGTGCCTTGAGGTATGCATTGATGTAGCAGTAGCCTGCTTGTCTCTGTGAATCTCCTCTCTAACAACAACCAATGGTATCCCAAGTCAAGATAAAATAAAATGGTAAGAATGTAGCAGGTCCTCGGCTAAATACTGTGACATCTGTACATGTCTACCACCTCCTACTATAGCCGCTACATCATCTTGGGAGGGGATGCCAACAGTAATATACTAAGCATCTTAATTTGAAGCCACCCTGTGACTAGAAGATGCATGATCTGTGGATGATCTGGAACATGGTCGGCTCATCATATATCTGCCTAGCCTGTCAGATGATATGGTGGCTCTTGCTAATGCAATCTATCCAATCCTATCAATTGCTTCTCTCTGAGAAGCAATCACAACATGATTTTCTATGGGGGTGAGGGTTGGGACTACTGCTAGAAATCTCTCGCCAACATGGGCCCTATGTCTAGGCGGAGCTCTATCATGCCTACGATATCTCTATCAACAATCTTGCCCCACCCTTGTCCGTAATATGATGGAATATCAAGGTAGTTTGGTTTCATCTTACAATGAACCTCAACAAATACTTATTGTGCAAAGTATAACGATATCTGGTCATTATTAGGATAATGACCATGGGTAGCTAAGAAGCATGGGTAAATCAATGATGCAACGTGTGGGTCGATACATCTCGTGACCTGATATCCTCTCACCTTACTCTTCTCTTGATACTGTGGAAAACATCTCTTCTTGATGGTCTCCTTTGAGACTACCCTCACCACATAAGAAAAAGAATTAGGACCCCTCACCTCACTCCTCAACTATCTATAAATATCCTTTATAACCTCAGGTGAGAATGAGGTGTGAGAAACTAAGCGGTCCCTCAATGTCTGCAAAATATCAAAAATGGATGTGCATGTACTATTGTACACACCATTAGTACGGGGGTCATCTAATATGACCCTCAACCTATGTAGCTCACAATCACTGTACTGGAAAATGGTAGCAATGTCAAGCAATGGGGGATCTTGGTGTGGATGATCTATATCATCAATGTGTGGCTCTTGATCAGGAGCCTATGCAGGTGGATCCTGATTAGGAGCCTGTGCAGGTGGATCCTGGGACACCATCTATCTAGGTAGGTCATAAAGTTAAAATTAATATGTTAGGGCACACACATGAAGTGCATTCAATTTAAAACATTAAAAATTAAAATCAGTTAAATTCTAGAGAGAGAGAGAGAGAGAGAGAGAGAGAGAGAGAGAGAGAGAAAGAGAGAGAGAGAGAGAGATCATTAATCTTGAGCTCATTAAAAATTAAAATGTACACATGTGAAGTTCTCACATAATTAATACACACACACACACACACACACACACACACACACATGTACATTTTAAATTATTAAAACATTAATGAGAGAGAGAGAGATCATTTTCATGACAGAGAGAGAGAGAGATAACATTAATTTCAGAGAGAGAGAGATCATTAAAGATATATATACATCATGTACTAAATTAAAACATATATGAATTTATCTATATATAGATCGCATACATACATTTTAAATTATTAAAACATTAATTTGAGAGAGAGAGGGAGATCATTTAAATAATGACATCTAGAGAAAGATCTAACATTAATTTCAAAGAGAGAGAGATCATTAAAGATATATACATACAACTTTACTAAATTAAAACATATATAAATTTGTCATTTAAATCAAATACATAAAAAATTCAAGAACATGATATATAATTTTTATAAGTCAATAACAAAAAAAATTAGACCTATATTTTATTATAATGTATAAATATTTTTATGTATATCAAAATTAATTTTTTTGTTCACTAAAACATGGGCATTGATACAAAATGGAATGTAACTTCTCTAAATTTTTTGACTTTGTTTGTTATTGAACTCCATATCTCAAAAAATAAAGGTAATTGTATTTTTGTATTGGGCATATGATTATAAAATTATTAAATCTGTAATATGTGATCCTAAGGGGAATGTCGTATGTACACTAGGATGTTATAAGGGGTCATATGTGGTCCTAAGGGGTCAAGCATGTGTTAGAACACATGTGTGACCCCTCAGGACCACATATTCAACCCCTTAGGACATTGTACATGTGATCTTAAGGGATCGTATGTCGTAGACACTAGGATGTTATAAGTGGTCATATGTCTAGTCCTAAGGGGTCACACATGTACAATGTTAGAACACACATGCATGACCCCTTATGACTGGACATATGACCCCTTCTAGGACACTATATGATTCTAAGGGGTACATGTTGTATACAATAGGATGTTATAAGGGGTCATATGTGGTCCTAACGGGTCACACATGTGTTAACACATGCGTGACCCCTTAGGACCACATATGACCCCTTAGGACACTATGTGATGGAATAAGGGGTATGTCGTTCACACTAGGATTTTATAAGGGGTCATATGTGGTTCTCAAGGGTCACACATATGTTCTAACACATGCATGACCCCTGAGAACCACATATGACCCCTTAGGAGACTATGTGATCCCAAGGGGAATGTCGTATGTACACTAGAATGTTATACTATGTGATCCTAAGGGGAATGTCGTATGTACACTAGAATGTTATAAGGGGTCATATGTGGTCCTAAGGGGTCACACATGTGTTAGAACTGCGTGACCCCTTAGGACACTGTACATGTGATCTCAAGGGATCATATGTCGTAGACACTAGGATGTTATAAGGGGTCACACATGTACAGTGTTAGAACACACATGCATGACCCCTTATGACTAGACATATGACCCCTTCTAGGACACTATGTGATCCTAAGAGGTACATGTTGTATACAATAAAATGTTATAAGGGGTCATATGTGGTTCTAACAGGTCACACATGTGTTAACGCATGCGTGACCCCTTAGGACACTATGTGATGGACTAAGGGGTATGTCGTTCACACTATGATTTTATAAGGGGTCATATGCGGTTCTAAGGGGTCACACATGTGTTAGAATGCATGCGTGACCCCTTAGGGCCACATAGGACCCCTTAAGACACTATGTGATGGACTAAGGGGTATGTCATTCACACTAGGATTTTATAAGGGGTCATATGCGGTTCTCAGGGGTCACGTATGACCCCTTAGGACACTATGTGATCTCTTAATGGGAATGTCATATGTACACTAGGATGTTATAAGGGGTCACACATGTGTGACCCCTTAGGACCACATATTCAACCCCTTAGGATACTATACATGTGATCTTAAGGGATCATATGTCGTAGACACTAGGATGTTATAAGGGGTCACACATGTACAATGTTAGAACACACATGCATGAACCCTTATGACTGGACATATGACCCCTTCTAGGACACTATGCGATCCTAAGGGGTACATGTTGTATACAATAAGATGTTATAAGGGGTCATATGTGGTCCTAACGGGTCACACATGTGTTAACGCATGAGTGACCCCTTAGGACCACATATGACCCCTTAGGACACTATTTGATGGACTAAGGGGTATGTCATTCACACTAGGATTTGATAAGGGGTCATATGCGATTCTAAGGGGCCACACATGTGTTAGAACACATGCGTGACCCCTTAGGACCACACATGACCCCCTAGGACTATATGATCCTAAGGGGAACATCGTACGTACACTAGGATGTTATAAGGGGTCATATGTGGTCTTAAGGGGTCACGCATGTGTGACCCCTTAGGACCACATATTCAACCCCTTAGGACACTATACATGTGATCTTAAGGGATCGTATGTTGTAGACACTAGGATGTTATAAGGGGTCATATGGCTAGTCCTAAGGGGTCACACATGTATAGTGTTAGAACACACATGCATGACCCCTTATGACCACATATGACCCCTTCTAGGACACTATGTGGTCCTAAGGGGTACATGTTGTATACAATAGGATGTTATAAGGGGTCATATGTGGTCCTAACGGGTCACACATGTGTTAACGCATGCATAAACCCTGAGGACCACATATGACCCCTTAGGACACTATGTGATGGACTAAGGGGTATGTCGTTCACACTATGATTTTATAAGGGGTCATATGTGGTTCTAAGGGGTCACACATGTGTGTCCCTTATGACCACATATGATCCCTTAAGACACTATGTGATCCTAAGGGGTATGTTGTACACACTAGGATGTTATAAAGGGTCATATGTGGTCCTAAGGGGTCACACATTTGTTAACACATGTGTGACCCCTTAGGACACTATGTAATGGACTAAGGGGTATGTTGTACACACTGGGCTTTTATAAGGGGTCACATGTGGTCCTAAGGGGTCATGCATGTGTTAGAACACATGCGTGACCCCTTAGGACCACATATGACCCCTTAGGGTCCACTATGTGATCCTCTATGGTCCTAAGGGGACGCATAGTGTCATCAGGGGCATATGTAGTCTTAAGAGGTCATAAGGGGTCATGCTGTATGTGTAATAGGATGTGAAAAGGGGTCAGATTTTAGAGGATTTATTTTATCTAATTTGTTTAAATTTGTTATCTAAGTTTTATAATGTTTTTTAAAATTTAAATTTATTAACTTTTCTAATGTTTTAATTTATTATATTTAGATTTATAACATTTTTCATTTTTTTTTTGCTAATGTTTTTCTTAATGTTTTTCTAAGTTCTAATTTACTACCTTAGTTTTCTAAGTTTTTCATAACATTTTTTTTAAAAGTTGAAAAAAAAATACATATACAGTTATGTAATTTAAAAAATAAATTGACAAATTTAAACCAAAACATTGAATTTTCAAACGTTTTTCTAAAATGCTGAAAAACAATAGATATACAATTATTTAAATAAAAAAAAACTTAACAAACAAATTATTTATTAATTTTTAAATAAATTTAATTAAAAAAAGACATTATTAAACAAAAAAGGGTTATTTTGTGCACCTGAAATAATGTAGGTTGAAAGTTGAAAGGTGAGATGCGCTGGCTGTTGCAGACAGGGAACAGTGACGTGGTGCTAGCGTCGGGTTCGCTCTAACCCCCTCTGGACACAGAAAATACAATTTTGAAAATGACAGTTTAACTGTCGTTTTGGTTTTTATAGAAGTTTGAAAAAAACAATTTAAAAATGGGTTCGATCGAACCCGTGTCCGATGGTGGGTTCAATCAAACCCTGAGGGGGGGCTCGCTCGAACACCCCTAGTTCGTTCGAATGCACCCCCCCCCCAAAAAAAAAAAAAAAAAAAAAAAAATTCTCCACCTTTGCCAATTTCCTTCGTTGGCAAAAGTGGGAACCATTAATGTGGGATAGTCTAACATAATGACAAATCAGTTATGTATCATTACCAGACCAACAACAATTCACAACAAGTTAATTGCAATCACATAAAATCCACAGAGCTGCTCAAGATAGTAATCCAAACAAATAAATGAAATACATATGAATACATTATTCTCCCCCAACTTTATAATATTACTTTTATTAAAATTATATTCACAATAATTTTTAGCTACTCTCGTATACAATATTTTCACACACAATGGCAGACAATCTTTCTAGAAACCAAAATGCAGAGGATAGAAATGCACTGACCTAGAGATCGAAGTGATGACAATGCAATCGAAGAAGAGAAAATCCACAATCCAATAAGCTTCAACCAAATTGAAATCCAAGTAACCAAAATCTCCAATGCATAGAAAAATAATTCCAAAAAGGCTAACCCAACAAGATGCTCACCCGATAAAATTCTTAGAGAGCTCAATAAATAAACTTCATTTAAAAACTATAGAACATGTCGGCTCAAGAAAAATAAAATATAATATAATATTATTTACTTACCCCCAAATCTCAACCAGTAGGAATATAGGGTAGGTAAGATTTATAATATTTAATTACTTAAATAGTAACAAGCAAAATATAATAATGTAAAGAACCAATAATAAATTAAAGCCCCCACAATAAATAAATCAAGGGCAATATAAATAAATGCTCCAATTAAATATAAAGCCACAAATAATATAAATAAATAAATGCATAATTAAATAATAATAATATCCTCATAATCACAACTCCCAAGATGACCAATCATAACAAGTTGTACGTACATAAATAATAACAAATAAATAACTAATAAATAAATAGATAAATAAATAAACCAGGCAAATAAATAAATAATCAAAACAATAAATAACTAGATAAACAATAAATAACCCAACAATAAATAAATAATCAAGGGCTCAAATAATAAATATTTAAATAAACATTAAACCATTAAATAATAATAATACTATAAATCCATAAAATAAACATTAATGAATACTAATCTCCCAACAATATTTATCACACATTAATATTAAATATTAATGCCATCCATTAATTTATTTAATGCTTTATAAACTATACAAATCAATTAATTATTAAATAATCGAATACTCACAACTCCACAAGGCAACCCATCATAGGGTTAGGCATCACATCACTAAATACCAATACAACAACTCACGCCATGACACTTAAACTAACAAGGATGACAACTTAAGCCTAGAGTGTGTAGAGGGAACTCATGCCATCTCCAATCAACTTGCCATTGGGATAAAGACACACTCAAAACTATGAGACTAGGTGGAGTCGATGTCTAGTACCTGCAATCCTACATCCACCAATATCCATAAAGAAACATATGTCATAAATGATTAGGCAAGTGAGAGAAAATCACAACGTCATATCATGCTCGTAATGAGTGATATGATATTATCTCTATCATGAATATAGTAGTAAGACAATCACGACAATCATAGCATCAACTCATCCAATATAATCATGAAGTGGGGTTAGCACTATCAAGATGCCATCATAATCTCGTAAACAATATAATCCATCCATGAATAATAGTCTAGGATATGACATCATTCACATATATCATAATGTATCAATTGTAAATATGGGATGTCTAAGATAATTCATCATAAGAAATAAACATGAACCTCATATCCTAACTAGTGAAATAACCATAGAGCTTAATCATTCACCTATCTTCAATAATTTGACCAGATCATAAGATTAATAATCATAATGAATCCACTAATGTCAGTGAGAATATCAATATTAAAAATGAAATAAGAGACATCCAAAATGTGAACAAATCGAAAAGTGTTTATCACATCCTCTCATAAAGGATGAGTCAGGGAAGGACACTACATTGCATGATTAGTTGTGCATGGGTACCTAATATGGCCTAGTTGCTAAGACCCATCATCATATCATATTTCTTTTTGCATTATAATTCTTCTCCCTAAGTTGCACTTAAGAGAGGGGGAGGAAGGGGGGCCTGAGTGTTAGAGTAAATATTATTTACTCATGCTTAAGTCCAACTTAGACATTGAATTTTAGGCATCAATATTTAATATTTAGTTGTTAGGTGAATATTATTTAATATTCTCTAAGTGCATCATAGTAGTTGTACCTACCCTTGCATCTGATTGCGACACATGTCCATATCATGTGATCTCCTACCTACCACTCTTTCTTATTTAAGCAAGGCTATTGTACATTTCTAATTATCTCAATAATATCATCTATCTTTCCTAGTGAAATCTCTCTCTCTCTCTCTCTCTCTCTCTCTCTCTCTTATTTTAGTTTGGGAGCCTTACTCCAACATCATCATCTCATAGTATGCCTATAAAATGCCATAATGAGATCATATAAATGTAACGTCGTAAATTGTACGCACTTGCTAGGGTGGTACAATTTCACACCTAGTTTAGCACCCGCCTTGGCACATTTTGCATTTTGCATTACATTTCCCCTTTAGCACTTAATTAATCAAATTAATTAGGTCTAAGGTTCTATTTTATCATCTCCCATATCATAAAGTTGGGCCCTTTCACTAAAGAGTGCCCTTTCCATTTTATTCCTCCAATACATCATTTAATCAAAAACCCTAATTAAGTCCTATTTTGAACTTGGGGGCTTGGTTTCTGGGGTCAAAACATCTTGAAATCACCTGTAACTTCGGGATTCTCTCTAAAATCATCATATCCGACGGCCCTGAAAATTTGGTGAAAAGTTGTCGGGACCGTGGCGCCCGGTGCACATGGTTCCAGACATTTTTCCCGAAATTTTGGGAGCATGATCCAATCATAAAATAAAGCTTAACCCCAAGAAATTGGTGGGATATTCAATCTCTAGGTCAGCCAAAATACGAATTTATGATCTAGGGTTTCCTACATAAGATCTCTCTTTCTTCATTTGAAAGGATCCGAATTTTGGTTTTCAGGACCTCATATGCAGCGAAAGAGCAGATCTTTGAAGACTTCAACAACATTCAACATCCATCTATCAAGCATTCATCAATTTCATTCATTCATTTAGGGCTTGGAAGACATTGAAGAACAATAGGAGATTACCGACTGAAGATTGGCTTGTACCCCTCCCTTGGGGGTTGGGTATGATTTCATGTTGTTTTCATGTCTTTGCATAAGCTTCAATATATCACTTATTCATGCTTTAGATCATTTTGCATCTTGATTTGGAGCATTTACATTATCATTTACAAGCAATTAGGGTTTACTTTCTAGGTTGCTCTAGTTTGCTTTCTTGCATTTTAGGACCTTGCACACACACTAGGTCTGCACACACAATATATTTTACAATACAACTTGGCTATTCGTGGAGGTGGAAATCACCGAAGCGGGGGTTTGACTAAGGCAAAACCCTATATAGCCGCCCAAACACCTTTTTAGATATAAGTGAAGGTTTCGGGACTCGGACGACGCCGCAAGTTGCAGATCCGGGAGAAGCAGACTGAGACCGACCTTCCCACCAAATTTCAGAGCAAAAGACCAGGACAGGGGCGTGGGGCACCTTGTTCCTACCAGGACAGGGGCGCTGGGTGCCTTGGTCCCTGGGACAGGGGCGCTGGGCGCCTTGGTCCTCCTGACAGACAGCATTTTCAGCATTTTTGACAGCTTTTCCAGAGTGCAAAACAACAGTTTTCGGAGCAGTTTCAGGGGTAGAATCAGGACAGTGGCGCCCGCGCCCCCGTCCCGAACATTTTTATTCATATTTTAACTCCGGGTACGCATTTTCATTCTTGTCTCATCCTTGTATTTATAGCTTTCCATTGTTTAAGTTCAATTCTGCAATCTTGTCATTAGTTCCTAATTGCATTTTGGGGTTAGGGATTGAACTTGCATCATTTTATCTTTCAATTGCAACAAAGGAATATAAATCCTAATAGGTATCCCGTGGCTCTCTCTTCCACAAAAAGAAGTAGCCAATTGTGTGATACCTCTAGGCTCTTTCGTATTCCACAAGTGTGTGGTTGAAAGTGAGATTAGGGCATGTTTGCTTAGTGTCACTTTTTCTCCCACACATTTTGGTGAACCCGACGTGAACTCCAATCTTCTCTAAATTCTGATTTATGTTTTCAAATTTGAGTGTTTATGCTATTTCAAATTCAAATTTGTATTTACAAGTTTTAGTTTCTTGCAAGATTCAAAAAATTTAGAGGAAATTTTTGCTAAAACCCTAAAGTTTTAATTTCAAATCTGATTTAGGAACTCATTTGAATCATAAATTTCATTTTATAAATCTACATCCTAAGTACTTGCATTGGTTAAAATTAAAACATTTCCTTCTATTTTGCATGTGTTATCATTTGAAAAAGGAAAATTGTTGTCATGATGCATTCATTTCATAGATGTGATAATGGGTTGGCTTTCCTTGTTTCAATTTTTCCTTCTCCTAAAGAACCTCCCCCCATCTATAACAACATTTTAGTGCCTAAAAGAGTTGCTACCAATCCCTTTGAGACTCTCTAATGCTCTAAGGATGAAGACTTTAAGAGTGATCTTGACAACTCTCCTAAAATGTGCCCTTCCTATTTAGCTATCCTAGAGGAAGAGAATGATATCATAAACAAATTTCTTAATGTTACTTCACCTTCCCTACATGATGCCTCTCTAAGTGAAAAGGTATTGATGGACATTGACTTATTTTCTCCTAAAGTTGGTCCTTCCAATGGGGGCATGTTAGAAGAGGTTATGAACACTTCTTTCAAAGATCTCCTTCCTAAGCATGAATCTTTGGAGAAATATGTTCATGTTCCTCCTAAAAAACACTCCCTTCATGAGGATCCTTTTGTGCAAGAAGATGACATTATCCCTACATTTCCTAGTGATGGCATTTCCTTTTCCAACAAAATTCCCACTAGAGATGATGAATTAATGATAAATGCTTACCCTTCTCCTAAAGTTTGTCTTACCCATAAGCATCCCTTAGAGAAAGAAGATGAAATAATAAGCAATTTCCTTAATTCTCTCTCCCCTAAAGATCATATTGAATATATTTTGAGGAAAGAGGATGAGTTTAACACATCTATTGATCCTCTCCCTCATAAGGATGAGGAATTAATAAACAATGTTATCTCCTCTCCCGAAATTGACAATACTTCAAACATTCCTTTCAACAACTTCACTATTTGGGATGAACCATTAGAAGAAGGTGTAGATTATTCTCTATCCCATGAGAGACCCCTAGCCAAAGGGGATCAAATCAAGATTGAAAACTCCCTTGATTGCTTCTCACCTTCCTTGAATCTTAATTATTCTCCCTCTCCTCAACTTGGTTCTACTCATAAAGATACCCTAGTTCAAAGAAAGATGGTTAACATCTCTTTCAAAGATCTCCCTCTCAAAAGTGAGACTTTAGAGAGTAATGTTGATCCTTCTCCTAGAGAGTTTATTCCCCATGTAGATCCTTTGATGATAGAGGATGATATGGCCTTTCCTAGTATTACTTTTCCTACTAGAACATCAATGACTACCCCTTGTCTCTCTCCTAAAATTGATTTAATCCATGATGAGATTTTAATGCAAGAGAAGACTATCAATAATTCTTCCAACACTTTTGTTCATTCCTCTAAACCATCCTCAATCAATTTGATACATGTAAATGAAACACCTAACAAACCTCTCTTCACTGTCCAAGGTGCTTGTCCTTCTCAAAATTCTCAACCTTTAAATAAGCCTATCTTAGTGGTTCAAGGTAGTTATGCTAATGATTCTTTTTGCACTCCTAAGAAACCTATTATTGTTGTGCAAGGAGGTTATTATTCTAAGAGCCCTTATGAGTATGCTAAGCAACTAACTAGAGAGAGTTATCATGCGGTTGCCCATACCTATAACACAAGAAACAATAGGCAACCTAATCCTCCTCCAGTTATTCCAACTTCACTTCCTCCTTCCCAACCTATTCTTCCTCAAGCTCCTCGTATTTCACAAATGCTTAGTAAGGACTATGATCTTATTGAACAACTTAAAGCTACCCCTGCTAAGATATCCCTTTGGGATTTGATCCAAACTTCTTCCGTTCATCATGGAATGTTACAAGATGCCTTGAAAGATTTGAATGTTCCTCCACCTAATACATCTAGTAATATAGTGTCTTTGGTTAACTCTGTGATGAATCCTAAAGCTCAAATTGTGTTTACTCAAGATGAATTGCCTACTAGTGAAATTCAACAACAATATGATCCCTTGATGATTGTGGTTATCATAAATGACACTGCTATAAGATGAACACTGGTAGATAATGGCTTTGGCCTTAATGTGTGTAGCATTAATCTATTGCATAAGATGAATGTGGATACATCCCTTATTGAGCCTGACTCTCGTCCCATTCGAGGCTTTGATAATGTGGCTAAGTCTTCATTAGGTATTATCACCTTACCCGTCACAGTGGGACCTGTTACTTTGCCTACTCCTATCCATGTTATGTCGGGAAATCTAACATACAACTTGTTATTAGGGAGACCTTGGATTCACAGTATGCAAGCTGTCCCCTCTACATTGCATAGACAAGTTAAATTCATTTATAACAATAAGACATATACCTTGATAGGTGATACTAATCTTCAGGCTTGTTTGCAAACATCTACTTCCAAAGGGAGTTCTTCTAAACCTTCCTCTTCTAGTGATGACTCTTTAAACAAGATACCTATGGATGAATCATCACCCTCTGAAGTTCTTGAAGAAGATCCTTCTCGACTTGAATCTACACATGAAAAGGCTTTTGATCCTAAGAAGGTTCTTGCAGAAGATGATTGGGGATCTCTTGATTTTAATCCCACCTTTGTAGGTGAGTATAGGGTTCCCCCTAGAGTGCTTAAAGTTAAAGAGAAGGAAGAAACTAGAGATCAATCAGTCTTACTTGAACCTATGAGTAATAATTTTGTGGCCGCTTCTCAAACTTCTTCTCCTCACACCTTTAATTCTGAAGAGTTTAATTCTTTGTCTTATGAAAAACCACCTTCTCTTCCTGAAATGGCTGATCGTTATGGTCATGGTTTTCGCATTTTTGCTAAGTATGGGTATCATGGAAATGGTTGTGGCGCTCATGAACAAGGGATAAAAGTTCCTCTAGAGACTAATTTTCACAATTATGCCTTTGGACTCGGCTATAATCCCTGCAAACGCACTAAAGCATCTAAAAGACCATCTCTCAATGTGAATGCTATATTTAGTAGTGATGATGATCTCACTTCAACTAAATCATCTTCTACTTCTATCAACTCTCATTCCCCTCATAAGGAAATCTTGGCGATGAACAAATCTCTTTATGACTCCCTTCAAATTTCTAAATCCACTTATGAATCTTTATCTCCTATTCATCATAAAGTCCTTTCCTCCAGGGGTAAGGCTCTAATAAATTACACTCATCCCTCTTCTAAGATTTCTTGTGACTTTTCCTCTTCAATTTTTATCATTTTATACATGTTTTTTATCTCACTTATAGTTGAGAATTTAGCATGTTATATTCAAATACCTCATTCAATCTATCATGTCTTTAAATAACATTAATGGCTATTATGTTGCTCATCATTATGTGACATTGGTAGCTCATTTACTGGGGGCTCATTGTCATTCATGATGGTACAATTTCAAGTGCAATCATATTTTTGAAGCAACATAATAGCCTAATTTTCTATGTTATCCCTTGCCCCTATGAGGACAAGAGTGATTTCATACATCTCTTCTTTTGCTTATGTCCAAATCTCTCCCTAGAAGATTGTGTAAGTCCTTCTCATTGAGGCAATGATCTTTCCTTATTTTTATCTAAGGATCCACTTTTTCCTATTTCGTGGATGGTGTGAACTTTATTACTTGATGTTATTCCTTGTATGCATTTGTTGTTGTTTGTTCAAGGATTCTCTCTTACAAGAGGTGTAAGTCCTTGACTACAACCTCTTTTGCACTTGGTAAAATACATCCATAATGAATTCACTCTCCCAATTGGGTTAAAAAGAGCGTCATCCTTCATTAAGAATCACTTTCACCTCGCAAAAGAAGGAAGTATTGCATTCTTATTCTCTTCTTTGTCTTATTCTAGAAGATGTTATATTTGTCTAAGACAATTCCTCTCGGGGATAGGTGTCTTTTGTACAAAGATCTCTTCTCCTCTACAGATCTCCTTTACACATACTACATGATATCCCTTTTCAACTATCTTATCCTTGCTTAAAGAGTGCAAAAATCTCTTGCTTGGATCTATGACATTGTTGCATTTTTTGGGGTATCTTCTTTTGTGATGAAGGTAGGTATCCTTGTTCTACTTTTCTTATGACATAAACATTACACTTTTTGAGCAATGGGTCATTCTTGGAACCAGAGCACGGACTCTTAGAGCGAGATGTCACGCTTTTGTACTATACATATACAGGTTGTAGCATACTCGAGCATAGACTCCTATGAGGTGCTTCTAACCTCCCTTACACACACATGCACGAGGTTGAGTGGAACTAGCGGCATAAGGCTAGACTTTCTCACTCTCCTCCCTTACATGGATCACCTAGACAGACTCTAGGGGCTAGTTTTCCATGTCCTTTTCCCATGGATCACCTAGACAAGATCTAGGGGCGAGAAGTCCATGTTTTCTCTCTCACTATTCTTCTCATGGATCACCAATGTGTGTATTCATTCTTTTTTCCTTTCTTTTCTTCTCTTTGCATTTTGTTTCCATTTACATCCTTCATCTTGTGTTAGAGAACTCTCAAATCCTCACACTCTTTGTTGTGTTGGAATTGAGATTTAGTCCTCTTTCTTACCAAATGATTCTCCATTAGTTTTTGATCTCATATCAAATCTTCTTGTGAGCATTTGTCATCAATATTCTTTAACAATTCAAAGTGCTAAACATGATACCCTGTTTAAACTCACTAAAATTAGCAAGCCGAAACAGGGGGGGGCATATAGCTACCCTCGAATTTTCATCACCTTCCTTAGTAAGCATTAGGCGATTTTGTGATCTAACGTGTGTTTTGTAGGGTGCGGTTCCTAACTGTGTACTGCAGATACCGCTGGGGGCTTCGTTCGACAGACTTATGGATATATCCTTTTTCAAATAATGTTTACTTTTCTATACTTTAGCTTGCATATGCACGTAGTGTTCATATGACCGCTAAAGTGGGGGCTAAATGTAATGTCGTAAATTGTACGCACTTGCTAGGGTGGTACAATTTCACACCTAGTTTAGCACCCGCCTTGGCGCATTTTGCATTTTGCATTACATTTCCCCTTTAGCACTTAATTAATCAAATTAATTAGGTCTAAGGTTCTATTTTATCATCTCCCATATCATAAAGTTGGGCCCTTTCATTAAAGAGTGCCCTTTCCATTTTATTCCTCCAATACATCATTTAATCAAAAACCCTAATTAAGTCCTATTTTGAACTTGGGGGCTTGGTTTCGGGGGTCAAAACATCTTGAAATCACCTGTAACTTCGGGATTCTCTCTAAAATCATCATATCCGACGGCCCTGAAAATTTGGTGAAAAGTTGTCGGGACCGTGGCGCCCGGTGCACATGGTCCCGGACATTTTTCCCAAAATTTTGGGAGCACGATCCAATCATAAAATAAAGCTTAACCCCAAGAAATTGGTGGGATATTCAATCTCTAGGTCGGCCAAAATACGAATTTATGATCTAGGGTTTCCTACATAAGAGCTCTCTTTCTTCATTTGAAAGGATTCAAATTTTGGTTTTCAAGACCTCATATGCAGCGAAAGAGCAGATCTTTGAAGACTTCAACAACATTCAACATCCATCTATCAAGCATTCATCAATTTCATTCATTCATTTAGGGCTTGGAAGACATTGAAGAACAATAGGAGATTACCGACTGAAGATTGGCTTGTACCCCTCCCTTGGGGGTTGGGTATAATTTCATGTTGTTTTCATGTCTTTGCATAAGCTTCAATATATCACTTATTCATGCTTTAGATCATTTTGCATCTTGATTTGGAGCATTTACATTATCATTTACAAGCAATTAGGGTTTACTTTCTAGGTTGCTCTAGTTTGCTTTCTTGCATTTTAGGACCTTGCACACACACTAGGTCTGCACACACAATATATTTTACAATACAACTTGGCTATTCGTGGAGGTGGAAATCACTGAAGCGGGGGTTTGACTAAGGCAAAACCCTATATAGCCACCCAAACACCTTTTTAGATATAAGTGCAGGTTTCGGGACTCGGACGATGCCGCAAGTTGCAGATCCGGGAGAAGCAGACTGAGACCAACCTTCCCACCAAATTTCAGAGCAAAAGACCAGGACAGGGGCGTGGGGTGCCCTGGTCCTGCTAGGACAGGGGCGCTGGGCGCCCTGGTCCTCCTGACAGACAACATTTTCAGCATTTTTGACATCTTTTCCAGAGTGCAAAACAACAGTTTCTGGAGCAGTTTCAGGGGTAGAATCAGGACAGTGGCGCCCGCGCCCCCGTCGTGAACATTTTCATTCATATTTTAACTCTGGGTACGCATTTTCATTCTTGTCTCATCCTTGTATTTACAGCTTTCCATTGTTTAAGTTCAATTCTGCAATCTTGTCATTAGTTCCTACTTGCATTTTGGGGTTAGGGATTGAACTTGCATCATTTTATCTTTCAATTGCAACAAAGGAATAGAAATCCTAATAGGTATCCCGTGGCTCTCTCTTCCACAAAAAGAAGTAGCCAATTGTGTGATACCTCTAGGCTCTTTCGTATTCCACAAGTGTGTGGTTGAAAGTGAGATTAGGGCATGTTTGCTTAGTGTCACTTTTTCTCCCACACAATAAATAAGAGGTTTAGGAGTTTATGTCATAGACCTAGTCAAACATGGTGAAAATGAAACTATGTAAATTTGAAAAGAGACATGCCAAAAACCAAATCAAAATTTAAGAAAAAAAGCTAATTTTTTTAATTTTGTTTTGTTGTGTTGATTACTAATTTGACTGGGTGCTCTTGCACCCATTTGGAGGGAGAAAGAAATTACTTATACCAAGCTAACACCAAAAGCTCTTCTTTTGTTTCATATTATAGAAAGAGTAGTTAAGACAATTATTTTTCAGGCATTTATGAAATAGAAGTGCAATAACCAAAAGAAATATCTTTCTTTATATGCAACTAATTTTGCAAACTTGTTATATAATCCGTACAAGTTACCCTACTGCCCCAAAGGACCAAAGATAAGGAAGATATTCAACATTATGTTAATGGAAAGAAACAAGCTCTAGATCCTTTATTAGACCATTTTTATTCAAAAAGAAGGATCAATTACCTTATAGACAAGTGGTCCAAACTTAAATATGCCAATAAAACTAGACATTCTCTTGACACACAAGTGTAAAAATTAATACAAAATTTTCTTAAACTACCATATTCAAATATCATGTATTTATCACTAGATTAACCAAAGGGCTTTCTCTCCACCCTACTATATTGATGTCATTAAGCCTCATGCCTCTCTTAGATTACAACCAATACTATTATCATTAATATTAAAAATTTGTTTCTTGATTATAATCAATCTTAATCATATTGGAGCAATAACAGGGCTACCCTGTTTGGGGAAATCTGGCACATCGATGAAAGTCTGATCTCGGAGGTAACGGGGCTCAAGATGGAGGGGACCAAATTCTATAGGGATAGAAAGTACGTTGCTGAGGCCTTCAAAAACTTCCCTAAGACAGAGGATGAGAAGAGCAACCTGGAGAAGAACAATATATCATACTTCACCCCCCAACAGGTAAAACCTTTCTGGCAAAAAATTCTTAGGGCTTTAATGGAATATTTAACTGTGGATGGTAGGTTTACAAAAATTTACAATTATCACTTCGCCATCCTGAACCACTTCCACCATGGGGTGAAAATATCTTTGCCCTTCTATTTAGCCTCTTCTCTTAACGAGAGCTTGGCCGACCATATTAAAAAACCCAGTTCCTACCCTTTAGCGCACCAGGGTCTCATTCTGCTGATTTATGAATATATGAAGGATAAGACTAGGACAACAAAGGATGACCCTTTAATTCTCAATGCTCATATTTTTGAGAAAAGCATAGATTCTGATTCAACTGGGGAGACCAAAACCCCTACCCATAAAAAAGGAAGGTTTATATTATGTAGGAAGAAAAGGATGTGCTTTGTGAGGAAGAAGAGGGAAAGAATAATGAAGAAGTTTCTAAAATGGAGATCAATAAGGAGGAGAATTATGGGGAAGGAGAGGAAGGGGGCAATTATGAGAATCGTCAACCTAATATTGAAGGCTCAGAAACTGAGAAAGAGGTTCTGAAGCCTAAGGAAGGTGAAAACCCTAATGCGGAGGAGACAAAATAGAGAAAGGATTCTGCGGAAACCATTCTGGATACCGCCCGCAATTGCACCCTTGAGTTCTTCAATTTTTAGAAGTGGATGGTGGAAAACATTACCAGCATGCAGGGTAAGTAGAGGGAGTTGGAAGTTAAGATCAACAAGCTGATCAACATGTCTGACTCTGGGAAGTAGCACGAGGAGATGGAGAATAGTGAAGCAGAGGAAGAAATGGAAATGGAAGACAGGCTGGAGAAAGACTTGATTAAAGGTGACCTAAAACATCTAGAGGACGTCATCAAAATACTGAAGGAACAAGTGGAGGAGGATAAGGACAATGTCAATGCCCAGATGGCTAGAAACGAGAAAGCCATGAAAATCCTTATGGATCATAGCCTCCAGGTTCTAAAAGTCTCCTCCCAAAACATGAATGCGCTGGTGAATCATCTAGAAAAGAAATTCAGGAGAAGAACCTAGTTGTTATTGAAGATGCTCCTACTTCCAGCCTAAGCCACCAGACCCCTAGGCATAGAACCAGGCAGACTATGACGGAGAAGGAAATGAAGATGAAAGAAAGCCAGACTACTCAGGAAAATACTGATTTGAGGGAAGCGGCAAAGGCAATGATGCTTTTGGTACAAGATGCAGAAGAAACCATGAAGAATTTCTAAATTTTGTTTTTTGCTGGGCTTGGGGCCAACTTCTTGGTGGCCTTTTGCTGTTCATTCCAATGTTGCTAGTCTTTTTGCTGGTGTTTTGCTGCTGTTGTATTTTGTTGCTTTCTTGAATATCTTTCTTTTGTATCTGGGTTTCGGGTCCCTTAAAACCTGTTTTTAATTAATCAAAAACATTATTATTAATTTTCCAAAAAGACAATTATCTATATACTTTAATCATGCTATACAAATTAATATTTATTTTACTATCATTATAACTACTAACAAGGCCATTATTTAACTTTTACCTGACAACATTACTTGCATTCATTATTCGAATATCTCCTATCATTATTTATTATGATTTATAATTAATATTAATTTTAAAAGCATCATCCATGGATGGCACTAAAACTCCAATAATCCACCAAGTCATCTTGTTAAGATAACTAAGGGATCCCTCATGAGGATTTTGCACCACTTCTACTAAGT
This sequence comes from Cryptomeria japonica, assembly GCF_030272615.1. Taxonomy (NCBI): domain Eukaryota; kingdom Viridiplantae; phylum Streptophyta; class Pinopsida; order Cupressales; family Cupressaceae; genus Cryptomeria; species Cryptomeria japonica. Next base: position 331,680,453 of record NC_081411.1, on the reverse strand, counting down.
CTCACGCCTAGTAGAGGATTGGCCCTGCAAACCTTGCCATAAAACAAAATAGTTTTTGTTTCTCCCTATGTCTTTATTTAATCACCAAAACTTAAAGTTTGTTCTACTTTATTTACTCTCTATCATTTACTTATATAGTTTTATATCTATACTATGATATATATTCATATTCATACATATGCCTCTAACACATGTATACATATCTAGCATATTGAAGATATACATATATACACCATTATATTGCAGGGCTTACTTTCAACCTATTCTCAACAGTGACTATTGTACTACAAATCAATAACTTGTTTGATTCATAGACAAGCATCTCTAGTCTGCCATGGGCAATCGGTATGACTTGAGTGTGACTTTAAACATTATTATATTTTTACACACACACACACACACACACACACACACACACACACACACACACACACACTTGTGCATGTGTGTGTGTATGGGTATATATGTGTATGTATATGTATATGTATATGTATATGTGTATGCATATGTATATGCATATGTATATGTATATGTATATGTGTGTATGTGTATATATGTATGTGTGTGTGTGTGCGCGCACGCAAAACCTTTAATTTAGCATTGACATATTACAAGATTTGTGTATTATGTTTTATAATCAAATGCATGTGATTGACTCCATGCATAGGTTAATATGTATCGGTTAAGTAAGCTTATTTATTTAGATGCACTCTTGATAGATACATCTAGATACCATAACGATGAGCTTTTATATTTTATTTAATACCTTATAAAGAAGAAAATCTCTTTGTTTAACTTTTACGATGTATACAAATATGCTTGGGAACATAAAGTAATCAATAATATATCTTATCACTTTTAATTTAGTCTTTATGATTAATCTTATTTCCTCAAGACATGTGATTTTAATTAAATAAACTTATCATCTATGTTGAAGTGATTCAAAGAAGAATTTATATACACCAAAAATACCAGAAGTCTATAGGATACATCTAAACAAGTGGATGCATATTGCTATGAAATATTTGAAGGGCAAAATAACTTTGCATATTGCTATGAAATATTTGGAGGGTAAAGAAACTTATATTAAGTTAATACAAGAATATCATTTTTAGTTTCATATTACAACAAGAGTAGTTAAGATAATTGTTTTCCAAACTTATTTATGAAATAAAAGTGCAATGCCTAAAGAAATATCTTCCTTTATATTTCAACTAATTTTACAAATTCATTACCTATGTGTACAAGTTAGCCTAGTGTCTACAAGGACCAAAGCTAAGGAAGGTATTCAAGATTATGTCAATGAAAAGAAATGTGCTCCAAAACCTTTATTTACACCATTGTTCTTCAAAAAGAGGGATCGAGCACCTTATAGACAAGTGGTATAATCTTAAATACACCAGTGAAACTAGACTTGCTCTTGACACCCAAGTGTAAAAATTTATACAACCTTTTCTTAAACTACCATATTCAAAACATCATGTGTTCATCATTATCTATATAGCCAATGAAAAAGAATCAACAAGAGCTTTCTCTCCACCCTACCATATTGGCATCATGAAACCACATGGTATCTAGCCAAACCCTCAACCAAGAAAAATAAACATTATGCACCATGAGATCAACAGTGCTAGCTTATTTAATAACATATTTATCATTAAACAACACATCTTTCTAGTATTCTCTCTAAATCATCTTTCTTATACTCAAAAGATAGAACAAGCAACTTCCTTATTATTAAGCATACGAAAGGGGAAAGTGACTTATCTCTCTACAAGCTCCACACTTGGATTTATATCTTCATATGCAGTATCATCTTCCCAAACTCTCACCTCTCCTACAACAAAGATTCTCCTAAAGGAAAAGTGGACAATGCCCAAATCCCAAGTCTCACAAAGATATAAATGAGTTTTAGAACCAACACATTGGCCCAAAAGTTCTCACACATGTGTTAGGTCTTGGGGTGTGTGGGGTATACTTGTACACTCTTTTTAGCACCACTTGTGTCTTACACATGTGTGAGCCCTGTTGCTAATCCCAAGTCCATTAATAAACTTTGGGGAGTGGAAGGTTGTCCTCAAGCCCCCATACTTCAAACTCATCATATTTATAAATGAGGGTTTTGAGGAATTTTATCATACCCCAAGGACAAGGCCGCATGTCAATAAGGTCCCCATATCATAGGTATAGACCTTAGGGGTTTATTTTTTTCTCAAAGATCAAGGGAATTGACCACTTGACTTTATTTAAGGACTCATTCTTAGGTCCATCCAAGTTTAAACTTAACTAAGGGTTTCCAACCTTAACCTAACTTACCTCATATGGTTTATGATTAGATGCCCTCTTAAACACAATCACACCAACAATAATAACCAAGCATTACCTTCTAATTCAGATAGGGATACACTTGTAACTTCTCAAAGATGTATTTGATTCAATTTTAATATTTCTCTATCTTTCTATCTTCATACTTAGTTTCTTGCATAATACACTCATAAGTATAGTTAGATTGCCATAATAAATCATACTAGTTGTTAGCCAGATTCATATAATCTTGTGAGAGTTGAGAAATACAACACCATAGGAGTCCAAATGATCTCTGCAAGTTGAAATAAACCCATTACAAGGAGAAGCAAGGAAGCAATAGAGAAAAACCAAATACATAGAAAATGCTCAAAACAATGAGAGCTCTGTATTCACAAAAATGTGTAATAGAATCAATCATACAAAGAAAAGAATTAACCTCTAATAGGTCAAGAAACCCTAAAAGGGAAAACCCTAGGCTACACATAATAATTAATAAAAGAATTAATTATTATGCACCTAATGTTAGCTTAAGTGTAAAAGAGATAAAGGGGAACTTAATTAATTAAACAAATGTCATTTAATTAATCAAGTAAAGACCCGATTACTCTAACACCCCCCCTTAAGCTAGACTTAGAGAGAAGCTAAAACATAGAACAACTACTAAAAGCAGGAAAGATGGGTCCTGGCAACAAGGCCTAATCAGGTACCCAAATACAATGAAATCTTTATGAAATGGAGAAAAAGGAGAAAACCCAACGGGAAAAAAATCCTCTCCAAAAAAAGATAAAAGAACATGCTGAAAGAAATAAGAAGGAAGGAAGGAAGGAAGGCCTCATAAAGACCCACCAAGGACAACTTCCTGCACCCCAAGCATAGAGCACAACTGAAGATAGCATGGTGATGTAAAAGGTTTCATGAAGATTTCTGCAACCTGCTTAGCAGTGGGAATGCACTCTAGAATGAGAGAACCATCCTGAATCAACTGGCGGATGAAATGCATGTGAAGCTCAATGTGCTTCATCCACTGATGCTCTACTGGGTTTCAAGAAATGTGAATAGTACTCTGATTGTCACACCAGAATAAAGGGACTATCAGAAGGAAAACCAAACTCAGTCATCAACTATTGAAGCCATAAGATCTCCTGACTGGGGATCACAATAGCTCAGTACTCAGCCTCTATAGAGGATAATGCATGAGCAGTCTACTTCTTGCAAGACCATGTGATAGGACCAGAGCCAAGATACAAAACAAAGCTAGAAGTAGACTTCTAATCATTGACATCACCAACTCAATCTGAGTTAGTGTAGCCAACAATGTGAGGTTCCCTTGATGTGTAGTGAATGTCATGAGAAATAGAGCCCTGAATGTACTACAAAATATGTTTGGCAGCTTGCCAATGACTCTCATCAGGATCATGGGAGAATTGAGAGACAAGGCCAATCACAAAGGAAAGATCAGGACGAGTGTGTGTTAGGTACAACAAACTGCCAACCAACTGCCTACAAAGTATAGAATCTACAGATGGAGTGGAGCAAGTAGTAAACTAAACAACCCCTAACTGAAAAGGAGTGGGAGAAGGCTTGTAATCAAGCATGTCAAGAGCATACTTCTGCTAGTAAATGAAGATCCCATCAGAAGGCTGAATCACCTGAAGACCAAGAAAATAGTGCAGAAGACCGAGATCTGTCATCTCAAACTGGTCCATCAAGGCTTGCTGAACATGCTAAATCATAGAGGATGAGCTACGTATGATGAGGAGATCATTAACATATAGCACAAGAATCAGGATCTCACCCTCAAGAAGCTAAATGTATACTGTGTGATCAGAATGACAATGGGTGAAACCAGTGGAGAACAAGAAAGAGTCCATCTTCTCATACCAAGCCTAAGGGGCCTGTATGAGACCATAAAATGAATGCCAAAGTCTGAAAATCAAAGAACTGTCCTGCACAAATCCCAAAGGCTGCTCCATATAGATTTCCTCTTGTAGGTCTCCATGCAAGAAAGCACTCTTCACATCCATTTGAAAAACGGGCCATCCCCTAGAAGCTGCAAGAGATATTACAAAGCGAATAGAGTTCATCTTGGTGACATGGGCAAATGTCTCAGAGTAATCAATACCCTCAACCTGCGAGAAACCCTTCGCAACAAGACGTGCTTTGTACTTATCAATCGAACCATCAATATCATACTTAGTGCGATACAACCAACAACACCAAAATATCTTTCTACCCTTAGGAAGAGGACAAAGATCCCAAGTATTATTCCTCATCAAAGAAGAATACTCCTCCATAGCACAATCCCACTGAGGGTGTCTTGTAGCCTTTGAAAAACTTCTGAGTATCATCTAAAATGGCATGACTCAAAAGACTAGAACCCACATTATGAGAATGGGTCTGACAAGTATCTGAAGGATCACCGACCATAGATCCCGTCGCCTCAATAGTAAAGCGAGCCTACTTGGGCATTTAAGGTTGAGCAAGTGGAGGTGGGGATGGTGTATCATCAACAACACCATTAGAATCATCCTCAAAATAATCTTGAAGAGATGCAGTGGGAGGAGTAGGTAGAGGAGTAGACACTAGAGATAGGGTATCCACTGTGGGAAGGCACTCATCAAACTGAACATCCCATTGAAACAGGACCTCTCTGGAATCAGGATCAAACAACCTGTACACCTTAACATCCTCACAGTAGCCAACAAAAGTAAGGGGGTCAGCTCTTTCACTCCATTGCTTTCCTTTGAGCATCAGGAATAAATGCCCATGTCTCACTAGAAAATACTCAGAAAAAAGAAACATTGGGCTTGTCATGAGACCAAGCCTCCTCAGGATTCATATGTCGAATCACCTTGTGAGGCATCCAATTCTGAATGTAGTTGGCACAATTGACCGCCTCAGCCCAAAAAGATGAATCCATGGACCTAGACTAAATCATACAATTTGCCATCTCCCGTAAAGTTTCGTTCTCTCAGTGACACCATTCTGTTGAGGGGTGTAGGGAACAATAAACTAATGTTGTAAACCATGCTCAGTGCAAAAATATCTGAAAGCCTCATTCACATACTCCCCCCCATTATCTATACGTATCCACCGAATAGAACAAGACTGCTTCTGTACAAATATCTTGAAGATTCAAAATGAATCAAAGACATCAGACTTGTACTTAAGCAAGTACACCCATGTGTGTCTGGAGAAGTCATCAATAAATGTGAGTACATACTTGGCCCTAGAAATAGGAGTAGGGAATGACATGAGGTCACTGTGAACCAACTCCAAAGGTGCCGAAGCATGAGGGGCTCTTCCCTTAAGAAAGGGATCCCTATGATGCTTGCCAAGCACACAACCATGACAAACACCATTAGTGCAGGAAATATGTGGGAGCCCAAGAACAAGTGTTTGTGTACTCATCTACTGAAGATATCTGTAATTGACATGGCCCAAGCTCTCATGCCAAATCTTACTCACTGAATTTTCATGTGCTATAAGAGATGAACCTGCACCCACAGAGGGCTCAAATCCATCAAATCTGTAAAGATGAGATGCAGTATCAACACTCCCAGTAGCCACAACCAAATCAGAGACATGGAGGTCCCGAATAGCCACATCATGTGGTGAGAAATCAACTGTCTTACCAAAGCCAAAATGGCAAATATGATAAATGGACGGGAGGTTCGTCGAGATGTAGGAACAACCAGAACATCTTGCAGAGTGCCCCCATCCAAAGAGATAGAACCTGAACCCAAGACTGAAAGCTAAACTGAGTCACCCACTGCAATATGTGAAATACCACAAGAGGCAAGAGAAGTAACCAACTGCTGAGTGTGAGTCATATGGTGAGAAGTGCCAGAATCTAAAATCCAAGTGGACCCATAGGTTGAAGCTCGAGTAGTGAGAGCATGACCTTTCCTTGTGGAATGAGAAGATGCCTAAGGTGTGGAGATGAGATGCTATTGTATGGCTTCCTCTAAAGCCTCTAAGCATTTCCAACACCTGGAAACTAGATGTCCTCCCTTACCACAAAAATTGCTAGTATCGCCTAATTTCTTCTTAGTCTTGGAGGAAGACTTGCCAGACTATGAAGATTTCCCATGTTTTGGAGGAAATTATGGTTTAGAATCAGACTTTGGAGGTGGCTTGGAGAAATGCCCACTACCTACAGAATTCTTCTTTGGCTTTGGTTTCTGCTTTGGCTTCTCCTTAGATGACTGAGCAACCAAATCTTTGTTCTTGGACCCTGAGAGCATGTCCAGTTGAGAAAGGTGAGACTGCTCACGAGACAGATGCTCACAAAACACATCAAACGTAGGCATGTTAAAACGAGCACCCAAGCCATCCATGGTGGAGTAGAAAGTAAAGGCAAAAAATTGAAAATGACCCCGAAGCTTCAAAAGGATCAAGTGAATACACTCTATGTCTGTCTTGGTCTTTCCAGACCACTAGAGAACAGATTTGGTAGTCTTGAATTTGTTCAAAAAATCTTCAATGGTGGGAAAGGAATCAGGTGACAAGGAAACCAACTCTGCCTCAATATGTAATGCTTGGATCTCATTAACTCTCCCGAAGAGAGTCTCAAAATTCAACCACATATCACGAGGAGTGAGAAACTCATCAAGGTGAAACATAAGACTGCCATAAACATGTAAAGAGAGCAAACCCATGGCCTCATCTATCTTATTTCTATGGTGAATAATCTCAAAAGGATGCTACAACAAAGGCTGAACCTCATCCAAACAAGACCACAACCCTCATGCCCGAAGAATTCTCATGATGTGAGGCTTCCAGGTGTGATAGTTGTGTGATGTCAACAACTCAACTGAAGGATCTTCCATGAAATTCTACATTTGTACCTGCTTGTATTTTTATTATTATGTGATCTTTCAGAATAGACAAAAGATGTAGAAGGGTTTGTTGGTTTTGAGAGTTTTGGTGTTCTAGAGTTCTGAGATAAATGACAGAAAGTGAGAAAAAAAACACCCCCCCATACGAGATAAACCCAAACCCTAGTACATACTGGTGAGAAGGAAGTAGTGCATAAGAAAAAAAGATTCAAATTGAAATCTCATGTACCTGATGAAAAAAATGAGAAATAAGATCACATATTTGAATAGAGCATGCTGAGAGATTTCCAATGCCTATTCATTTTTGAAAAATGAAGTCTGTTTGCCCATTCTATGACCCCGGAAGTGCAAAAAAGTGACCCCACTTTGATTGGAAAAAAGTATAGTCAAACATCCAAATTGGAAAACAATTCCAATACCACAAGGTCTAGTTGGGAACCAGCTTTTTGATGCCTATTCATTTTTAAAAAAATGACTCTGCATGCTCAAGTTATGAAGAAAAAATCAAACCCCCAAAAAGGCAAGAGGGAGGCTGTTTGGTGGCAAGTCCGAGTGGAGGTGGCCCGTGGGCAGTGCTTCGGTGGTGAAGTGGTAGAGTTGAGTGGTGATGGGGCTGCAACGATGAGTGGGTGGTGTAGGGCAGTCGGAGAGGAGGTCGATGATGACTAGAGACCGGCAGGGAAGAGCCGGCGGACGGGGGTCGGTGTGTTGGGCCCGCACTGACAGGGCTGGCAACCGTACTGTCAGGCCGACGGTGCTCCAAACCAAAAGATTTTTTGATTTAAAAAAAAAAAATTGTCTTCTCTTTTTTAATGTTTTTTAAAATATTTTTTTCAAAAAATAAAACAACTTTTGGCATGCCATAAAAAAGGCAATTTTTGTTAAAATTTTTCTTCTCGAGGTACGTGCTAGGGTCGTACGGCCTGGTACATAAAAAATACCCCTAGAGGCTTAGGTGTTGAAAGTGGTCAATTTTTATATGACCATAGGGGTTTTGGGCCTTCTGAGCATGATGGTGAGGTCCGTTTAGGTCCAAAGTGCTCAGAAAAAAGGCCTATCCCTAGGTGCACAAAAAAACTTTTGAAAAAAAACTAGATCTACTTTCAATGCAAAAAACTCAAAACAAGAACATGTAGCTGCAAATCTGAAGCTCTGATACCATGTGAGAGTTGAGAAATACAACACCAGAGGAGCCCAAATGATCTCTGCAAGATAAAATAAACCTGTTACAAGGAGAAGCAAGGAAGCAATAGAGAAAAACCAAATACACAAAAAATGCTCAAAAAGATGAGAGCTCTGTATTCACAAAAATGTGTAATAGAATTAATCATACAAAGAAAATAATTAACCTCTAATAGGTCAAGAAAACTTAAAAGGGAAAACTTGAGGCTTGCACATAATATTAATAAAAGAATTAATTATTATGAACCTAATGTTAGCTTAAGTGTAAAAGAGATAAAGGGGAGCTTAATTAATTAAACAAATATAATTTAATTAATCAAGTAAAGATCCGATTACTCTAACAAATCTTACTTGTGAAATATTTACTTAGTATGAAACTAGAGTGTTCAACTCTTCATTTTTTAGAGAGTGGAACTAGCATAACACAACTTGACATAGCTTGCTAGACTATTGTGTCTCTCCCTCTTTACATGAATCATACAACATAACATAACTTTTTGTCCCATGAGAATTCATGTTCTCTTGGGTCACCTACCATAACACAACTTGCTAGAATGTATATTCCATGGGCTCTTTTACTCTTCTTCTCATGGATCACCTAACATAGTGCAACTTGCTAGCCTATGGCATTCATGTTATCTCTTTTCTCCTCCACATAAGCTCAAAGATTAACTATTTGTGGAGCATGGTTCAGCACTTGATGCATGATATTTCTCTTTTTATGTGAGCACTTATGTTCTTGTGATAACATTCTGAGAATGATATTAGTGATTGAGACATTTGATTATCAAGGTCTCTTCAACCGATTGACTTGGAGCCTTTTTGTTTTAGTACCAACCCCTTTGTGTTGTGTGTCTTTTGTCTTCATTTTTATTTGTTAGTATTTTTTGTATTTGTTTTGTTTTGTGTGTCATTGCATGTCATTGTGTGAATTAAGATCCTAAGATTGGGGGCTTGGTTCCTTAAAATTAGTGACATCTTATCTCCTTGAGATCTCGCTCTTAAGTGCTCCTCTTTCTCATCTTTATACTTTACCATGAGTATCTGAAAAGCCTCATACTCCCATTAAAGTGGGGGCCAAATGTAGCATTGTAAATTGTAACCAGTACAATTAACACATCATGATTGTGCTCCTACTTTAGTGTGTCCCATTTTCATTCCCCCTATGCCTATTTTGGTCCCATTTTTCTCTGACCCTAATGTCACCTATTGAAACTATTGGGTGGGTCCCATTTTGGATCTATCCTCTTTCAATCTCTTAGTTTCTGGTCCTAATTTTTGAGGACCAGGGTTCTCCATGCCTTGGTCTTGGACTAGGGTGCCCCATAGTGCCCCAGTCCTCTTAATCAAGTACTAACTTGGGATTGGGTAGGTACTCCCTTCCTCGATGGCATTTGGCCCCATGGTTACACTTGATCATTGTAGGTTAGCCTATTCAATAATTTACCTAGATAAACCTATATAAAGACATCCTATCAGTTCATTTTAGATCTAAGTATCCATCTATCACATACCTTATCATTTGTGCATCTACAAAGCATTCATCACCAAGAATTTTTAGACATCACAGGCTGAATTTCATCCTTCAAGAATTGTGGAGAAAAGTTGCATCAATCTTCATGCAAGCATGTGTGTGTAATTAGGTCTTTCATATTCATTTGTTTATTATGACATTACATTCAACATTTATGATTACATTCAAAGAGCATTGCATCATCATTAACAATTGTAGATCTACGGTATATCTCCTAGCATTTACTTTAGTATTTACATTATTCAACTCAAGTTTAATTCCTAAACCGAGGTTCAACCTAAGGAAAACACCTATCCACAACCTTGTTTAATTTATTTTTGTGTGCACTAGGATTCTAACAAAGTCGACATTGATGAATAATTTTAGCTTTCAACTTTGGAGGGCCAGGGCAAATCTATACTATCCAGTCTTGAAAAATTAGGTTCAACTTCTAGGAACAAGTTCTAAATATCTTAATATTTTCCTAGATCCTAGTTTGTGGCTCCCTGGGATATTTGTAGCAGTTTATTTTTGACAATTTACTTCAGTCATTCCTTATTTTACCCTAATTTCACAATTACCTTCCAATTTCAACTAAGAAGGAGGGTAACAAATAAATATCCAATGAATCTAATTGAAATTTTAGCCCTTTCCGTATTTGGATTGTGGTTAGATCTATTGGTTCACCCTCTCTTTCAGTGTAGTGTTCCCTAAGGTAAAATTACTGGTCTTGCTATCTTAATTGGTGAAATCCTAGTTTTCCACCATTACATGTAGATAAATAGTTAGATTTGAGAGGATAGAATTGAGCATTGCCACTCTTCCAACCCATGATAACCACTTCCTTTTCCATGAAGAAATATTTTTATCCAGTTTCTCTTCAGTAGGGTCCCAGATTTTGGTAGACGTGATCCCTTTGTCAAGAGGATGACCCAAGTAAGTGCATGGTAACTTTCCAAGTTTAAAACCCAAATTATTTAAAATATCTCTTTCCTCTAATGGTTTGATGAAGAAAAAGAAAATTTTAGAATTTCTTGACTTATTAGCTAACATGAAGCCTTCAAGTAATGGTTGAGGATATTCTTAAAGCAACCTACCTCTTGCTTGTCCCCTTCTCTAAAGGGCATAATATCATAATAGACTGTTGATGGGAGATAGCTTGCACTGAATTGGTTATCATAATACTTCTAATTAATCTTATTTCTTGAGCCCTCTTAATAGATCTACCTAAATCCTCTACCATTATGATAAATAGAAAATGGGAGATTAGGTTCCCTTGCCTTAATCCTCTAGACAAATCAAAGAAACACTCATGGGAACCATTAACAAGATCTACAAATCGATGGCTAGAAATATATAAGAAAATCAAATTGATCCATTAATTGTAGAAGCCAAAGGCCGCTAATCAACTTTATCATATGATTTCTTAATATCAAGCTTAATTAACATACTTGATTGTTTGTTGTTTTGTATGGAATGAATAACTTCTTGAGATATTATCACCCCATCTAGAAGAGATCTTCCAAGAACAAAACATGTTTTCTCTTTGAAAATGATAGATGGAAGAATATTCTTCAATCTATTGGCCAAGGCTTTAACCAATATATTATATAAGGTGTTGTAAAGAGAGATACGTCTAAAATCATCCAAAATCATAACATTTTACTTATTTGGTATTAGTACAATGAAGGTGTTGTTTATCTTTCTCAAGAACCTTCCTGAGGTTCTAGCAACTTCTAGAGCCTCCACAAGCTCCACCCCTAGGATATGCAAACAATTTTGGAAAAAACTTGTTGGGAAACCATACGGTCCAAGTGCTTTATTTGGATGCAATTGCTTAAGATCTCATTCTATCTCTAAGACTATAATGTTTTTTGTAAGCATCTTATTTTTATCCTGCAAAACTAGCCTAGGAATATCCCCCAATAGAGATGATTGAGAAAGATAATTTGATCCCTCCTAGTTGTTTAAAATATTGTCAAAAAAAGAGATGAATTCCTCATCAATACCCTCTAGATCTTCTCTAAAGATGCCAACACCACCTCTTAATTTTATAATCCTATTGATAAATTTTTTCAACTTTGTGATATTATAGAAAAAATTCAAATTTTAATCTCCTTTTGCCAACCAACTCTCCATTGTTTTTTGCCTCTAGAATATTTACTCCTTTACCAACACCATTTCATTTTGACCTAACATCTCTATATTCAATTCCTCAAAAGATTCCTCAATATTACTCTTAGTTGAAAATATATTTTTGAAATATTCCCTATTCTAGTTTAAGTTTTTGCTTGATTGATTTTAGTTTAGAGACAAATTAAAAAAGCTTTGAACCTTCAAATTTCTCCTCCCCCACCAAATTTCAATTAGTTCAATGAATTTACTATGGACTTCATCCACATCTTTTAAAAATTGAAGGGATAGTTCTGGGGTTTTTTTGTCACCTGTAATGTTCAGTTGCATAAGACAATGGTCTGACCCTAGGAGTGCTAATATGGAGGACTTCATATCAAAAGGAAAAGTTGACAAATCCCCCTTGAAGAGAAACCTATCAAGTTTCTCAGCTATATGATTGAATCCCAATATCTTGTTATGCTAGGTATAAATACCTGATGCTCTACAAAAAGGATATGTTAGGGGACACAAAAACACACAATATCAAACGTTAATGATGTTAGTCTTAAATCAGAAACAAAAGACAAAGGAAATCACTATCCTAAGCAAGCATATCAAGAGGGATATCAAACATCTAATAGAAAGCATAACAAAATGAAGGAATGCAATAAAACATCCCCAAATGCCCTCCAACATGCTTGCAACTGCTCCTCCCTTGTTCCTCTCCTCTCTAAGTTCCAAATGAGTGTAGCTCTCAGTAGCTTTTTGCTCTATTCTAGATGTCTTATGGAGATTCAAGATTTTAGAATAAAAAGTATGATAATGCAAATGTAAACAAGCTAAATATGAGAGATTATTTAATTATCTAATGTTAATTTTAGCTAAAAATAACGAAAGGTGAATGTTCCTAAATGCTCTCTCAAATTTCACTATAACTTAGATGCATACAAGATTTCTGGATTATGGCTAGATGCTAGATACTTGAGGATTTGAAAATTAGGAATGTGAGCTCTATTTATAGATAAAATGGAGCAATGGATGGTTGAGATTGAGTAATCTCAACAAGGGTTAGGATTGCTGGGTTTATGATCCATGTGAGGGCTTTCAATCCAATCCCAGGATGACAAATGTCATCATGAGATGGCTTGAGAGGAGAAGAATCCAATCCCAGGATGACAAATGTCATCATGAGATGGCTTGAGAGGAGAAGGAAGAAGCATTAAATGCTTGACATGACTTGCATTTGTAGGAGAATGCAAGTGTGGGGGGGGGGTAGTTTAGGGATTTAAATAAATGTTTTAATTATTTATTTAAAAGAGGAAAGGGGGTTAAATTAAATAAACATGATTTATTCATTTAATTGATTTTGAGTGTGGCTTAATGAATTAATTTAAATAAATTGAATAATTTATTTAATTAATAAGAGAAGGGGTTAAGGATGAATTAATTAAACATTAATTTAATTAACTGGTGACTGATGGTTTTAATAATCAAATAAATAGTAAATGATCATTTAACTAAATGGACAGATTTATGTGACTACATTTGCCTTTATGGCTTCATTTCAAAGAAAGAAAATATGTTGAATAAAATGCCCCATAAATGTTAATTTAGTGGGTGGTATGCCCCCTCGAGAGATGGGCCAAAAAAATTTCAAAAAATTAGGCAATCTCTCGAAAAAGGATGAAAAGTGGAGGGGAGGTAGAATAGAAAAATTAGAAATAAAGGTGAAAGAACAAGAGAAAATGGAGTTAAGACGGAGAAATTGCAAGCCAGTGAGTACCCTTAGGTCATGTAGGAGATATGGTGCAAATGCGGTGTGTGCTTTCGATGGATGCTGTATAATTGATCAAAATTGGTTGGACAATCTGGTGCAATCGGTTAAATTGCCCCAGTCGAGTCAAAGTGTGACAATTGATGTCAGTTGTTCACTTGGATAGGATAAAGTCCGAGTAAGTGAATCAAAGTGAACTATTGGTAACTTAGATAATTGATGTAATCGTCCGATAAAGTCAAGATATATGAAGCAAAATACTCGTTGAGACTTGGACAATTGATGTAATTGTCCGTTTTGATTGTGTTTGATTCGTTGATCAATTGATAGTGTTTGTGTGTGATGGATGGTTGTTTGATGAATCATAGTAGCCCCATTGAGACTAGGTCATTATGAGAAATGTCTATTGTAGTCTAGGTTTTCCATGATCGATTACCTGTTGAGACCCAAAGATACATGATCAAAGTATCTGTTGATAGTCTAGGTGTGCGGGAGTCGATGTGCCTATGTAGACAGAGTAACTGGTTTGATTGGGTTGATGGGAACCGATGCAGGGTATGCAATTTATGATGATGACCTAGATAGGGAGGGTGAGGGGGGGTAATTCAATGTTAGATAGAAGGTATGGAGGACCTAGGACCCATTCCTATGTGAGAGGAGAAAAATAGAGTATACATTGTTATGACTATGTATGAATGATATGCAGTTATTATGAATGCATGGATGGATGGAATGCAACATAATGCAATATATACATATGAGATGAAATGACGATCCATAGTGCTTTATTTTTCATCATTGATCATGGTAGTATCAATCTTGAATGAGGAAGTAGGAACCAAGTTTGGAGCATTTCACCTACAAGAAAGCATTTGAAGACAAGTAAAAGAATGGGACCCTCCATTCCGGTTCATGTGCAGATAGTCGAGGTATATGCTGTAGTTAGTAAGCTATAGTGATCCATGACTAGATTTTTGCATATGATCACGTAGCTTAGTGAACTTCCCACGTAGACACCATTAGTACATGCCCCAGAACTTCATTGGAACAATTCGCAAATAATAAACAAAACAATACTTATGAACCATCCCAGCTACTCTAATAACTTGTGGATATCTCGGAGTAGCGTAGGAACCTGATATAAATGAATAAATAACTAACAAACAAACTAAGTACTTGATAGCTTAAACAAGATTTTCTTGTCAAAGAAAATGTTATCACATGTCTTTGTTTTGGTAAGGAAGGATACATCCTCGTTAAGACAGTTGTGTGCACCTGTGTTGATTGTGTGGTTGATTTGATAAGTGATCATTATTTGAGTAGCTCAAAATGTTTGTTTGGTGTATGTTGCGATGTGTATGTACAAAGGATTTTATGTGTTGCCATGTTTTTGATCGATGATTTTTTTTTTTGATGTTTAATCATGTTTTTGGATTTTGTGAGTGTTTTTGAATGTTTTTGGTATTTTGTGAGTGTTTTTAAATGTTTTTGGTATTATTTCTAGACAATTTTGAATGAAGAACTCAATGAATCACAATTAATGTAGAATCCACTTCCATCAATAGGTTAAGAGCATTGAGGCATTACTATGAAAAGCAGGATGCAGGACGCATGAAGTAATAACCCTGATTGCAAATCAATAATAAGCCATGGTTTGAATGATGGATGAATGGATGTGATCGCAACAAGTCTGAAAGACAATGGAGCTATAGCCTTTACGAGTGGTGCCTATTTTCTAGGTTTTCACCATCACACTTACCCAAGGTGCCACCCGAGTGGTTGATCACCATTTGGATGAATGATTTTTCTTTACTATTTTCTGATTTGATTTGATTTTTTATTTTTTTTGTATTTTCTTCAGGACATTTTTTTTGAATGTTTTTGGTTTTTTTTTTGGTATGTATTGGAGCCTGATGCTCTACACAACTTATGTATGAAACCGTTTGAGGTCCATGTTGTTGATTGGATTTGCTAGCAGTTCTCCTTCTAAAATAGCCAACTGATATGCCCCGGACCCAAATACAATAGTGATAACATATGGACCCAGCCAGTTTGATTCAAAATTGCCTTGATTCTCTCTGTTTGGTTGGTTATGAGGGTTCTCCCTGAGAACAAGTTCACCTACCTCAAATATATGAGGTTTAACCTGATGAGTATATCTTTTTCTCATTCATTGCTGATAGGCTTTGAGGTAGTTACATTGTATGCAGCTTGTCGCCTTTCATCAAGTAGTTCCAAGTCTTGAAGATAGGAGACTTGATATGTTTCACCATCTATCAGATTGTGCAAGGAAACTCATAGAGATGGTATCTCAACCTCAATAGGAAGGATGACTTTTGCACCATAGACTAGTGAGTAGGGAGTTATGCCTGTAGGAGTTCGAATGCTAGTTCGATACACCCATATTGCTGAATTTAATTGAACATGCCAATCATGACCAACATCATTGACTGTCTTCTTGAGAATTCTCAATATATTCTTGTTTGATGCTTCGGCCTGACCATTTCCTTATGGGTAATAGGGAGTAGAAAAATGGTGTTGGATGTGAAACTTCTCACAAAGCTCACAGACATCCCGATTTTTAAAAGGAAGCCCGTTATCTATGATGATGGACATGGGTACACCATACCAGCAAATGATGTAATTAAGGATGAATGAGGTGATCTACTTATCAATGAATTGGGTAAGTGGAACAACTTCGATCCACTTTGTGAAGTATTTGGTGGTGGTAATGATAAATTTGTGGCCATTGGATGAAGATGGATGAATTTTACCCAGAAGGTCAAGTCCCCATTGACAAAAGGGCCATGGTGTTGTGATTGGTTGCAATTACTGTACTAGTGCATGTATCAGGTCTTTGTGAACTTGGCACTTCTTGCATTTTCTGACAAAATAGTTGGAGTCTTTTTCCATGGATGGCCAATAATATCCAGCGTGCATGATTTTCTTTGCAAGTGAAGGACCACTTGAGTGAGCCCCACAAATTCCTTCATGTACCTCTTCCAAGGATTTTGTTGTCTCATCCTATTCCAAACATTGAAGGAGAGTACCATCAAGACTTCGTCGGTATAGGGTTTCGGCAATGATGGTGTATCGAGCGGTTTGGCGAATGAAGGTTTTGGTTTTGGTTATTCGATTGGTTAGGAGGGAGTGTATGATCACAGAGGTAGGTGTAGAACTCACTGTACCATGGGGATTCAAAACCGACTAGGTGAAATATCATCTCAGATTTGGGGATATCATAAGCGGAAATCCAAAGTTGTTCTACCAAGAACTTGTAGCATGTTGAATTCTATGGAAGATCTAGGAGAGATGCAATTGTAGCCATGGTGTCAACAACTCGATTATGATCTCTGGGTACTTTCTCAAAGGTGATAGTTGTAAATGATACTTTGAAACTATCCACCATTTTCTTGTATGACATAAGCTTATCATCCTTGGTTTGATATTCATCCGTGACTTGTCAAATGACCAGTTGGGAGTCGCCATATACTTGTAGCTCTTTCAGTTTCCATTGTATGGCTAGTCCGAGTCTTGTGATCAAGGCCTCATACTCTGCTATGTTGTTTGTATAGGGAAAGTTAGCTTGTAAGACTTCGGGATGGTGTCACCTTGAGGTGTGATAAATAGAATGCCTGCCCCCGAGCCATGTCTAGTATATGATCCATCAAAGTATAATTGCCAAGGTTGTGCTGCTATGATCATGAAGATCTCTTCATCTGGGAAGTTAGAAACAAGAGGATGATCATCTTTTAGCGGTGCATCAACCAATTGATCTACAATAACTTGGCCCTTGATAGCCTTACGACCCACATACTAAATGAAAAATTCAGTTAGAATCATCACCCATTTGGCCAAGCGGCCTATCAATGCTGCTTTGCTGAGTAGGTACTTTAGCGGATCGATCTTTGCAATGAGTTGTACCTTATGTGTCAACATGTAGTGCCTTAATTTGGTGGCAGCTAAGATTATGCTAGGCAAGCTCACTCAATAGGTGTGTAATTGAGTTCATAGCCAACCAATGTGTGAGAGATATAGTAAACTGTACACTCTTTCCCTTCTACATTGTGTTGTGCTAGCAATAATCCTAATGTTGTGGTTGTAGCTGAGGTATATAGAAAAAGAGGTCTACTTGGATCTGGTGGGATCAACAACAATGTATTCATGGGATAGTCCTTAAGAATTTGGAATTCTTGCTAGCATCTGGCATCCCATTGAAAGTGGATGTTTTTGTGTAACAAATGTGTAAAGGGATGACACTTATCTGCCTATTGTGCAATGAATATCTGAATTGATTGTAGGTGCCCTTGTAATGTCCTTAATTGATTGATGTTCTTCAGAGGTGGCATGTCCATGATTTCTTTGACTTTTTCCAGATCAACCTCAATGCCTTTGCTTGAGACAATGTATCCTAGAAGCTTCCCTGAGGTTACTCCAAAGACACATTTCTTTGGGTTGAGTCAAACATGATATTGCTCTATTCTGTCAAAGATTTTATCTAATATGGCAAGATGACCTTCCCTTGTTAATGATTTTTCCAATAAGTCATCGACATAATCCTCCATTATGGTATGCATCATATCATGAAAGATGATGGTCATAGCTCTTTGATAGGTCACCCCTGCATTCTTTAGACCAAAAGGCATCACATTCCAACAATATGTTCCCCATGGTCATGTGAAGGCAGTTTTATGTTGATCTTCTGGAGCGATCTTTATTTGGTTGTACCCTGAAAATCCATCCATAAGAGAAAGCATGGCATGTCATGTTGTTAGGTCCACGATCATGTCGATGTTTGGTAGGGGGAAGTTATCCTTAGGACATGCCTTGTTTAGATCTCTGAAGTCAATGCAAATACAGATGCCCCCATTAGGCTTTCTGACATGTACAATGTTGGAGATCCAATCTACATAATCGATTGGTCGGATGAAACCAACATCTAAGAGCTTTTTGAGTTTTTCTTTGACAAGCACAACGATCTATGGGAGCATCTTTCTGAGTTTTTGTTTTATCGGTTTAGCTCCTTTTGCCATAGTGAGGTGATGCATGACCAAATCAATATATACACCAGGCATGTCTGCGTAAGACCATGCAAAGTTGATTTGATGCTTTTGGAAGAATTCTACAAATTTTGGCTATCCCTCTAGAGTAAGTAGAGATGCCAAATATATTTGGTGAGTCTCAGGGGTCACCACATTGAATTCTTTTGTTTCCTCAATTAGGATCGTCGATCTCTCCTAATTTGTACTAGAGGGGAAGATGTCAAACCTTTCATCCATAGGCACCTCAAAGAGGTTTTCACCATTGGATACACTCTTTCTTTTTATTTTTTGGGATCAAACAGTGCCACAGTGTGGTTTTCACTAGAAGATCCATGTGTTATTGTGATATTTTTGCAGCTAAAAGGTTTGGCATCCACCCCAAAGTATGTTGTGCTATTAAGTTCGATGATGAATCCAGCTTTGTGATCCCTGCTTAGTATGTTATCCCATAGTTCCAAAAAGTCAATGATTGCCTTATTGTTTTGGAATTGGTTAAGGCATGGGGAATTAGGTTGGTTCCATTCAATGAGTTCAGGATGGATAATGGGTAGTACCTCATTGATCAGGTTAAGTTCATGGGATGCATCAGTGAGGGTTGAGACATTGTGGTGAAGGTCATTGATGGTACTCTCCCTGTCAGAATCAGGCGTAGGATGTGATGTAGGGTCTATGGAAGGTGTTTCTAGTTCAGGAACCCAAGAGATTTTAATCTATGACTCTCCGTAAACAGGGATTTCTTTGCGAGGTGGAGGTGGTGATGTATATTCCTCATCTAATGTGTATAGATGTATAGAGTCAAATTCCCACTCATGTGAGTCATTCTCTGAGTCACTTTCTAGTATCCGATTACTATACCAAACTGAGATATCTTTTGAGCTGAACACTACAGTTGTGATCGGCTGATGCACTGCTGGTGATGGAATTGCTAGTACTATGGGTGCCACTGATGTTGCTGATGGGTTTACTAGTTCTATCGATGCTGCTGGGGGTACTGATACTGCTAATGGTGTTGTTGATGCAGTTGCTACTGCTGATGGGGTTGTTGGTTTGATTAGTGGGATGATTGGTGCTGTAGGTAGGATTATCGGTGCTATAGGTAATATTATTGGTGCTGCTAGTGGGATTATGGGTTTTGCAGGTATTTTTAGTGGTGTGAGTGGTGCTGTGGATGCTATTGATGGAATTCTCAGCCTTGTTGGGGCAGTTGGTGTTGTTATTGGTGCTGCCGATATAGTCAAGGGTGGCCTCTTTAGAGTATTAGGCTGATATAGAGGTTTGTTGGGTTTCCCTTTGAATCCAAGCTTAGGAAGAGATTCCTTTTGAAAACCTAATCCAATGTTATCTTTGGGTTTTAATTCTGGTTGTAAGGGCTCGTGTCACCCTTGCTTGCAAGGTCCCAAATCACTCTAACCATCATAGCCCATTCTTTGCATAATGGTGAGGCCTTTGCCATATTTATCAGTAGGAAGCTTAGCCTGTGGAATTTTTGTGGTGATAGGGTCTTTGTAGATCCATTTTGCTAGGTCCTCATCTCTGGTCTCCTCTTCCTGACTTTTTCCAGGGATCAATTATGCCAAAGTACATGTTGGCTTGACCAATGGTGGTTGAAGCAACCTTTGAGGCTTGCCATAAGTTCTAGGGGAAGTGGGTAATTGCCCAACACAAAAGAGTTGGCTTCGATTATATTCCCCAGGACCTTCCTCGACCATTTTTATTTTCAACTTCTCTTTCTTTGGTATAGGGGTGATTGAACTAGAAAGAGAGGTTGGAATAACATATGATGTGGACAGGATGGCTTCTCTATTGTTAGGAACATTGATCTCTGGTTGATGGTTAATATTGTTACAATATGCAAATGGATTTGCATCACCCAGGATTGTGATTTCTACACCGTTATGGGGAAACTTGATACACTGATGATAGGTGGATGGAATGAATTGCATGGCGTGTATCCAAGGTCTTCCTAACAAGAGATTATATGGTAGAGGAAGGTCCAAAACTTGACAGATGTTGTGCTCCACCACTGGGTCCACTCTGATAGGTAACACAAGAACTCCTTTTGAAGAATGCTCTGCATCATCATAGGCTTGTATGGTTATATTTTTGCTAGGATCCACTGATTCTATTGCATATCCCAATGCTATAACCAACTGTAATGTACATATATTTAGAATGACACCATTGTCAATCAAGACTCACTTGATCCTGTGTTGGTTTACAAATCCTTCAATATGGAGTGAGGCATTATGAGGTTGTTGGAAGGATGTATTGTTGCTTTCAAAGAAAGTGAGACATGGTGATGACCTCAGATTACCAACCATAGCTTGAAATTGATCTGTATTAAGATTGGTAGGGACTGACGCTTCTTGGAGAGCTTGGTCCAAGATATTTTTGTGGGAGGGAGATAGGCGTAAGAGCTCTAGTATGGAGATGAGTGCATGCATTTTATCTAATTGATCCATGAGATTATACTGCTTAGGGATGGATGTTGTTCCTTGTGGACCTGCTTTAATAATGATCTTGCTACGACACATAACAACATTGTAGGCAGGGTTTGGATCTTTGATGGTGAGGGTTAAAATTTGTTCATTGACTTCATAGAGGCGATTCACAGTATAACTATAGGTAGCTCATGTATAATTAGTTGTATCTATGTTTCATCCTAAGGTGGAAGGATCCCTTTGATAATGTGATGGAAGCAGATTCTTGAACATGAGATGATCATCATTTGAGGTTTTTGGGTCGTGTCCTTCGATTTTAATTTCTCCTCGGTCAATAAGATCTTGAACAAGATCTTTTAGTCTATGGCAGTTACTCATTTTATGCCCTTTCCCTTGGTGGAATTCACAATGTTCATTATCTCTCTACCATGGAGCTTTGACCTGTGGTTCATAGTTAGATGTCTTTGGTAAGGTCACCAGATTTGAAAAGACCAATTGATGCAATACTGTTTCGATGGGTTCCCCTAAGGGTGTGTATGTACATTTTGGTTTATAGTTTTGTTGTCGTTGTCTTGGTTCCTCTTGCGGTGCATTGCGACCTTGATTTTGTGGAGGAGAAATGGTGTTGTTTTTAGGAGGGGGATTTTGCCCCCCAAATCTGACCACAGGTTGTGCAATTTTTATGGTCCTTGCATCTATGACCCCGTCATTGATGATGTTCTTGTTCTTATTCTAGAAGTTGGGTTTATCACTGTTAAAACGCGGGTGAGGGCCATCTTTTGGTTCATTGTATATATTTATAAGTCCCTTTTTGATAAGGGCGCGTTCACATTTTAATCCTTGGATGATCGTGTCTTCAAAGGACTTTATGCCCTTCATGTCTAGATGGAATTCCATTTCATCATTTAAGGTGGAAATAAATATTTCCACTAGCTCTCGTTCAGTTAGATGAAGAGAACGTCTGCTAGACAATTGCCTCCACCATTGTAGGAAAGTTGAAAACAACTCCCTTGTATTTTGCTTGGTATTGCACAGATTTGCCATGGTAACATTGCATTCTATGTTGTGTGAATAATGCGTGATGAAATTTTGGACTAGTTCCTAGAATGTTCTAATGCCGCATGGTAATTAGGAAAACCATTGTGTGGTTGTTCCCCCCAAACTCTGAGTGATGTGTGTCTTCATATGCCACTTTGAGGCAAACTAAGTGAAATTCCTGAACATGATCTCTAGGGTATCCTTTTCCCCAATAATTTTCAAACTTAGGTGTTTCAAACCCTCATGGAAAAGGTGGCATATGTAGGTTCCTATCAAAGGGATAGGGAAAAATATCATTAAGTGAAACTGGGTAGTCTTCACACCACTGTGGAGTTGTTGACTGAGATTCTCGACTTGTTGCCTCAACATGTCTATTTCATTAGGAGGAGGAGGTGGGGGTTTCCTTGATTAAGGTCATATAGGAAGTAATCTCTACCTCTTCCACCCTCATTACAACTATGGTTTTCTGATGTTTTCCATATTTGTGCGGTATCGAAATCAGAAGGTAGTTTAGCTCCCTCTTGAGCAAGTCTCAAAAAATGAGCATCTACATTGTTTTTAAGGATTTCATCAAAAAGTCGATTGAACCTGGGGTTGTGTTGTGCTCTTTCTAGCTTCTTGAAAGACATTGAGATTTTTGTCCTCTTCTTCTTCGATCTCTAGTTGTCTAGCTTTTGATCTGGTTTGAGCCATTTTGTGTTGAAATTTTTTGAGGTTTGGTAAAAGTGATTATGAGTTGGTGATGGAATGAAACATAAGTGTTTTGTGAAGTATTTTAGAAGATGGATCTCTAACACTAAAGGTTGGATGTTTACCAAAGTTCTTTGTGAATTTCTCTTTGTGTTGTCAACAATGTTTATGTGATAAGGTATAGCGAGGTTTGAGATGTGTTACAAACCAAGCTACCTAGTAATGAGAGGATGCACTAATAGACTAGTTTTAACCCGTGTAGAAATGCCTCTTAGGATGATTTATCCTAGATGTAGAGACACTCTAAAAAGTGATGTGTTGTTTTTTATTTAAGCAATATCTAAAAATAACTTAGGACGGGACCTTTTTTATGTTTTGAGAGTTTGAAATGGATTGATGATGTATGAATGTGAAAGTGGATAGAATGTGAGCCTCAATAAAAACTTTGTGTCACAAATAGGAATTCTTCTTCCTCTTCTCGCTTAGGGGTTGGTGGTTCTTCTTGAGCTATGTTATATGTAATGCAGATGTGTGGAAAGAAAGTAGGGTTGATTTTGTCTCCTTTGTTTTTGTGATAACTCAAAGCTCTATACTGAGTAAAAGCCCTTTTTTTCAAAGGCTCTTTATCAAACTCGTTGGATTTCTCTTGAAGATATAGACTCATATGAGGAAAGAAATCTCTATGTGAGATAAAAATTTGTCTATTGAGATAGAAAAATTTCCTTCTTTTGATAAAAGCCTTTGAACTCAATGGTCTTTTCTTCAAATTGACATGTTGATGAACATTCCTTTTTCTCAAGATTTGAAGAACGGTCATATATTTGGATGTCTTGCTTTGCACTTTGTTTGTTGGTCCAATGTTTGAGGAAAAATTGTGTTGGATGAATACTTGGTTTGAATTGGTTTTGAATTTCTTTGACAAGAAAATAGAGCAAGCACACAAGCACAATAATTTTTCCTTAAAAGGCACAAATAGGTGTGGGTCTAAATCAACCCAATTTTTGAACTTTTTGATCCCTTTTGAAATGTTTTTGTATGTTTTTCCAAAAGCTTGAAGTCGGCTCAATTTATCACTGGTTTGACACAATATGAAGACAAGTCAAGCACTTTTTATCCCTAAGGTCAATTGGCTAGTTGCGATAATTTCAACCCACATCTTGATATTTCTTCAACTTTGGTACTACATAACTTATGAATCCTGTCGTAGCAGGTAAGGATGTGACATACTAATTCTTGCGTGAGCATAACAGATAGATGATCCCTATGATGGGGGAGTCACCACTTTTATCAATTTACAAGTAACCTTTCAAAAAGACTTGTTTTTACTCAGGGAAATATGTATGGTGAGTATCTTGGGAGCAAAACCATCTATTCTCTTGCACTGAACTTCTCACAAATATCCTCAATCAATAGAACGGGTGGGCTTACATATAAAAAGGTGTCTAGTAATGTTCGATGTTTTTGGACATAAGTTCATTCTGTAGTGACTCACTTAAGAGCCTTGTAACTTGTGGTGGGGCCCATATGTCCTTTCAACAAGTTACACTATAGGAACAACTATACTCAAGGCTACAACTTTTTCTCACACTTGAATTCTATAGCGGCTCGAAGGATTTACCGCACGAGGTCGTTCCCAAGGGTGATGTGTCTCTTGGCAGGCCTCTCTTAAAAGGATAAAATTTTGAGTGTCACTAACACTTTTCTCTTGCACCTAGGACCATGAAAGCCAAGGGAGAGGATACTGTGTGTTAGAAGTAGGACCACTCGACAAACCTTTTTGAACAAGTGTGCCAATCACTGAAAACACTTATTCTTTTTAACCAATTTATAGCAATGTGATCTAAAAGCTATTTGGAGATGTTGCTCCAACAAAAATGGTGTTCTTTTTAACTTTCAAGGCAAAATTTTGTGTAATCTAGTGTAAAGCGGAAAATCGAACCCTAGGTGTTCCCCCACTCCAAGGAGAGAGAAAGGAGGTCACTAGGATTGACGGTTTTCACTTAGGAGAGACTTTACATTCAAAAGAGGGGTTGAAACTCACAAGATCCAATCCCACACAATGCAAGATTGAATTCTAAATGAGTTTCAAGGGTTGAGACAGCAAGTATACCCTCTTTTGTAAAGAATGTAGATAGAAGGATTGAACTAGGAGTGTATGTAAAAGTAGGAAAGATTCGCTTGTAGACAGAGATAGAGACATGGGATGAAGCTACGGACCTAAAATTAGTAGTAAAATGTCGAGACGATGCTGTCCTACAAGTTTGAGTGAAAGTTGACAAGACGATGGTGCCCGGAGTGCACACGGTCCTCCGAAAAATCCACAAAATGAAGGGGGATCTGTTCGTCTCTGCACAAGGATTCCAGATCTTCAATTACAGCCGTGTACCTGCAACCTACACACAGAAAAGAGAGGATGATTGGGGGGTTAGGGATTAGGGGTTTGCCTTCAGGTCAAACCCTAGTTTTGGAATTAACTAAGAAATGAGAATGTTGTAAATGTAAATGTTTGTAATGTAATCAAGTACTAATACCTTGTTGTAAGAATGTTTGTATTCTTACATGCGAAGGTGTAATGATGTTGTATGTTGTATGTTGTGTGTTGTAGGTGATCTCCTCTTCAATGGTTGAATCCTTGTCTTGAATGCAACACCTAGCCTTGAATGGAGACCTAGAATGCTCAATTGCTTGAAATAATGCTTGAATGTTTGAATGTTTGAATGTTTGCCTATCGCTTCTGCCTCTTGCACATATCTATTTTTTCTTCCTTTCTGGGAGGGGAAATGTAGTTTATATACTTGTCAATTAGGGTTAGGAGACTGATTTTTCCGACCTTAGGCCGACCTAGGAACATTATTTTCCAAATTGCAAACTTGAAGACCTGATGCCCAACAAGAGACCGGGCCCAAAATAGGGTCAGGGACCAGGGCGCTGGGCGCCACGGTCTTGAGGGACCAGGGCGCTAGGCGCCATGGTCCTGAAGGACCAGGGCGCTGGGCGCCATGGTCCCACCTCCCGAGACAACAGGGTGTAAGGAGGATCAGGCCAAGGTGCAAAAAGATGTAGTTTTTGATGTCGTAAACAGGTTTCAGGGTCTCCATTCAGGTTCAACGTTGCGCCGCCATCGTGAAGACCCAAATGCAGTCAAAATTGCAAGTGTCGCAATTTTATGACGCTACATCTAGGAACTTGAAATCCTGGTCAACTGAATTTGAAGCATGTTTTGCTTGAAGTAAATTGATTTGAAAACAAAACTTTGTCAAATTGGGGGTTCTTTTTAACTTGCACAAATGAAGTGTTGATTGTGAATTTTAGTTTGATGCAAGAAATAAAAATTGTTGTCTTCTTTTAAAACCCAAAATGAAATGAATCCTAACTTGCAAGAAAAAAAGCAAATTTGTTGGGTTTGAGTTTGTGGTTCTTTTTATTTTGACAAGTGAGATTCCTTTTAAACCCAAATTTAAAAGATGTGATTCATTTTAGGACCCAAAAAGAAATGTGAAGTTAATTCTTTTAAGCCAAAATAGAAAGTGAATTCATTTTAAACCCAACTTTAAAATACAAAGTTAGTAAAAAATTTTTTTGCTTCCTAATCTAACTCTTAAAAATCTTGCAATGGGGTTAGTCAAAAACTTGCGCAAAAAAGCAATTAGTCAGTGAAAAAGTCATTTTTGGTGGGCTTCTACAAGCCTAAATGTTTTTTGATTTTTTGATTACAAAAAAATATTTTACAACTCTCTATTACAATAGTGCTACTTTGTGTGAAAACAAAAGCGCTATTTAACACGAAAGCACTATATTAATGACAAAAGTGCTAAACTAAATACAACCATGCAAAAAGAAAGACAAACACGCTAAAAGACTATCAAATAGAATAAAATTCTATCAAACAGAGAGTACAAAAGTGCTAAAACTAGGTACAATAGCACTATTTAATGGTCAATAGCGCTATAAGAAGGACGATAGTGCCAATTGGAAGACACTAGCACTATTTTGGTGAACAATAGCACTAAATCACCAAGTTTCGAAGGCACTAGAGCATGTTCAATAATGCTAAAGCACAACCTGTGTGTCAATTAAAACAAGAAAATTTAGTAGTTTATCAAAATTGATCAGAAGGTTGCATGTTTGATTCACGTCGGGTTCAGCAAATGATGCTATGCAAAAAGGATATGTTAGGGGACACAAAAACACACAATATCAAATGTTAATGATGTTAGTCTTAAATCAGAAATGAAAGACAAAGGAAATCACTATCCGAAGCAAACATATCAAGAGAGATATCAAACATCTAGTAGAAAGCATAACAAAATGAAGGAATGCAATAAAACATCCCCAAATGCCCTCCAACATGCTTGCAGCTCCTCCCTTGTTCCTCTCCTCTCCAAGTTCCAAATGAGTGTAGCTCTCAGTAGCTTTTTGCACTATTCTGGATGTCTTATGGAGATTCAAGATTGTACAATAAAAAGTATGATAATACAAATGTAAACAAGCTAAATATGAGAGATTATTTAGTTATCTAATGTTAATTTTAGCTAAAAATAACAAAAGGCAAATGTTCCTAAATGCTCTCTCAAATTTCACTATAACTTAGATGCATACAAGATTTTTGGATTATGGCTAGATGCTAGATGCTTGATAATTTGAAAATGAGGAATGTGAGCTCTATTTATAGGTAAAATGGATCAATGGATGATTGAGATTGAGAAATGTCAACAAGGGTCAGGATTGATGGGTTTATGATCCATGTGAGGACTTTCAATCCAATCCAAGGATGACAAATGTCATCATGAGATAGCTTAAGAGGAGATGGAAGAAGCATTAAATGCTTGACATGACTTGAGGGTTACCTTAGGAGTTAAGGTTTAAGTTGGGTTGAATGAATAAAGCCTGTATTCAATGAATAATTCTTTTATCCAATGGATAAAATATTGTGCAATAATTAGTGGGAATAACCATGGTCAAAGCAATGAATGCTTGAGGAGACACATGGGTTACATGGAGGTTGAGTTAAAGGTTAAGCCTCTAACCATGTGGGCAAGTGGAATTAACCATAAATGGTTATGTAAGAGCCATTAATGGTCATGTAAGAGCCATTAGTGGTTTGGAAGACTTTGGGGGTTAGCTTGTTGAACACATAAAGCATTAAATTCTTTTTAAAGACTTTGGAGGCTTTGAGAAGTGACTTCAAGTTGCTTAAGAATGTGACAATATTTAGGAAATGAGATTAGGCTAATTAGGAATGGTTAGAAGAACTTAGAAAGTGGTTAGAATAGTCTAGAAGGGGATTTAGGATTGCAAGTGGGTTTGGTGGGGGAGGGAAAATAGGATTTTATTTAAAATAAAATTAATTTATTTCAATTGTGGTTGCAACTTGCATTTGTATGAGAATGCAAGTGGGGGGTAGTTTAGGGATTTAAATAAATGTTTTAATTATTTATTTAAAAGAGGAAAGGGGGTTAAATTAAATAAACATGATCTATTCATTTAATTGATTTTGAGTGTGGCTTAATGAATTAATTTAAATAAATTGAATAATTTATTTAATTAATAGGAGAAGTGGTTGAGGATGAATTAATTAAATATTAATTTAATTAACTAGTGACTGGTGGTTTTAATAATCAAATAAATAGTAAATATTCATTTAATTAAATGGAAAAATTTATGTGACTACAATACCATTCTTAGTTGCCATCTCTAGGATATTATTCCTATTGACCCATTATTTGATGTCAATTTGCAGTTGCAACTCCTTCTAGACCCCCCCTCTTTTTTTTGATAAATGAATAACAACATTGAAGTCTCCTCCTAAAATAGTATGGGGAATTGGTAAATGATTATAAAAATCTCCAAGTCATTCCACACTTCCTTCTTATTGGTAGTAATAGTGCCATAAACATTGACCAACACAAACCTTATATTTCTATCAACACTTCTAATCACCCCTCCAATCCAATGCTTACTCTCAGCTAGAATTTCAAATGTAACCCTATGTGGATTCTAGAGGATTGCTAATCCTCTAGAGGTTCCCTCTGCCTAAATTGCTCCTACTCCTTGTATTCCTAATCTTTTAAAAAAAACTATCATTTCCTCTTTGTTCATTTTCATCTCTTGAAGTAAAATTATCTTTGACTTTTCCAAGGAGACACTGTGCTTGACCAGATAATTTTTGCTAGGGGATCTCAAACCCCTAACATTCCAGGTTAAGATCTTCATGGCTCCTTGGGAAGTATCTTACCCTTTCCTACATTTTTTAGATTGGTGATCTTATCTTAGTCCCTTGCAGCTCCATCTAGACCATTCTAAGCTCTGCTAGAGACTTTGTTCCTCTCCTCTTACCCGAGGACTTCCGACAATTTAGTTTATATTTGGTAGGACAACAATGACATATGCCAAGCATATCCTCTACCTTTCTTCCTTCTTCTAGATCTTGATTATTTTTCTCTCCAAATAACAAATCTTGATCTTCATCATCTACATCATCTAGCTCCAATATTTTTTGAATCAATATCTGCTTTTCTTTCAGAATATCGTCACTTTTCTCAATTTGTGATTGAGAGATACCAAAGAAATCATAGACTACTTCCAATTTCAGAGAGAGATGGTCTTCTTCTCCCACAATAAACTCTCCCATTACATCCTTTTTAGTATCTCCCTCCTTTCCTAAGTTAGGAACCATTGGGGCCTCACTTTGGCCAACATCTAAGTCTTTATCAAGTGAGACTCCCTTATTTCACTGAGTCTTATAGGCCTTTCTATTGTCAACAACCAACTAGATATCCTTTGAAGTTATAGAAGATAGTTGGTGTTTGATTTCCTAACTAAGAGCATTAGATTCACTCCTAAGTTTAGTAAGCTCCTCTTCATTTTTAGCTCTTGTCTCATGTATTTTTTTATTATCAACTCACTCCCTGCCCAACCCATCTACTAAAGGTGACTCACTAGCCTCAACTGGCCCTCTATTGCCTTCAACCAATTCCATTTGTATTCCTTCTCCTCTAACCATCTCAAGATTTGCTTGCTAAACTTAGCTTGTGAGATCTTTTAGATATCCTTCCTTCTAGAACTTACCCCCTTCACCTTTCTTTCCTTGAAGACATGAGGTTGTTAAAGTGATCCTGCTATCTTCCTCTCTTATTAGTGGGGATTTATCTTTTGTACTTCCTATTAAACCCCCCAAATCTCGAGGTTTGTTTGATAATCTAAACCTGAATCCAAATAGTCCCTCCTCACCCTCAACACCCACCCCCCTCCCCTCACCCCGAATTCTCATTGACTCATGAAGCATCATCCAACAATTTTTCCCTTAAGAGACATCTACCAGGTTGCCTATCATCCAAAACTTTCAGTTTCTAGTGTCATCTATTGAAATTTGATAATATTTCCCATTTCTTATATATTCCTATGTTTGAATCAATCTCCACATGGATATTTGCTACATCCCCTAATTTTCCATTGAGAAAGTCTTCTTCCACCCCGTGAAAGGAGCCTAGGGTATCTCCTATTTGAATCAAGGCTTCCTATTCCAAAATTTAGCAAGTAAACCTACCAAACTAAGCTATGTTGGAGATTTTTTGAAATTGTATTTTGTAGGATCAAAGTTAGGGGTCCATTTGATTCTATGAAAACTAGACCCTTTAAAGAAAATTGGTTTTCCATGTAAATTTTAATTTTGAAATTTAGATCTATACATTCAATAAGAAAAAAAGGCATTCTATAGAGGTCAAATACTTATCTTTCTCGAGTAGGAATTCTTTAGCATTTCATTATTTCCATGTCACTACCACCCACTCCACACAACTTCACCTACAATGCTTTGCCTTTTAACCGATGAGCATTTGGAGCTACAAGATCAGATGTCATTACAAACAACTTACTACTAGAACTCTTTTTTAGATTTGAATCCTTCATCTTTATGATAACCCTTATAACTAAAAACCACCTGTTTATCCTCTCCTAAGCCCCACCTCCTTCTTTAGATCCACTTATGGTTTTGATTTGGTGGCTTCCCTTAAGGATTGACCCTCCCTAAGCAACCTCTGAAGGATAATGTAATGCCCCGCGAGGAACCCTAAAGGAAAACAACACTACTAGGAAACTAAAGGATGAAATATATATATTTTTAAAGATTATGTGCATTAATGATTACATTGCATGCTTAATAACACAATAATTCTTAAAGGGTTACCAACGAAGATTAATTCGTAACTAAAAAAAAACATCATAAGGTTAATCCAATTATCCATCTAATTAGGAAACTCAAATACATCTAATTAAATCACATTCATAAAACTGAATTCCACATTAACAGATCTAAAGTGATACAATATATTTATTTTCAATGAAGCATTTACACATAAGAATAAAGATAACCGAAATAACATACATTCAACTGAATTAAGATTATAATATTCAATAATTACATGGCTTCCAATAATACATATGAAATTACATAAAATACAATGCCAAGGTTACATAATTCACTAATATAATGACCACATGGGTCTCAAATGTACAACAATCATGGACATGAGATGATACATGAATCACGAATCCACAAGAAAATCTGCAAAGCCAATCCTCACATGAAGGCACGAACAAATACATCTAATGGGAAGTGGCACTACCACCCGACCATGTGATCCCAAAATAGAATCACCCCACCATGCTAGGAGATAGAAAAAGACCCTCAAGCAAGCACAAGCAAAACATGGTCAACAAAACAAGTGTGACTCCATAGTACTTCAGGAGGACTCAACATCACAAAACACTAGTGACCCTAATGAGAGAGTGTCAGCACATAGCTTGGGATGGTTACCCTTGGCAGGCCTCCATAGGTCTCAACCCCCATCTTGGATTACCTTGGTAACCTTTCCCGAACCCCCAGCTCCATCCAAGTCTCATGCGGACCCTACCAACCCTTCGTGAAGACAAGGTGGTCGGTTTGCCATTCCAGGCCTTCCCACAACATCTTGAGTCTATACGAGCACTCAACCATGTGCGAGGTACATTATCTTACTTAGTGTTTAGAACTACCCACCCCCTAATCAATTATTAGGTTATCACTTATTAACTCACTTCCGAGGGGTTATCCTGCCAACCACTTCGGGTGTGGCCCCCACTCGAAGACACTCTCTCATAGGACACTAACAAATACGATCTCTCTACGAGAACCCTATGACGAAACTATCTAATCCTAGCAAAATATAGGTGAAGAAAACACAATTCAATAACCTAGGATTGACCATTTGGAACAAAACACACAATGGTTCACATCAACAGGGTTACACAAACAACACCTGATTGAGAGGGTACAACAACCATTATGACATGACGACAACTCAAAACAAGGATTGCAACGCAAATAAGCTCTTACCAAAGATACCATTTTCACTAAAGATCGTAATACATGCAATCTTTTTAAAACAATCAAAAGCATTAAATACTTGCAAATATCGATATTTAAGAATTATAGAAAATACAAATACGCTGATAAAAGAAATTCAGAGTCATCATTTGTCCAATAAGGCTAAAATTAATCACATCTAAAGAAATAAAAATAACCCCCTTTGGAAAAGTCAACGTATAATCACTTTAATAAACACATTCCACTTTAAATAAACCCACTAACATATATTCATGATTTAATTAATTAAAAAAAAAACCAAATATATGTTTCCAGTAAAATAAAATAAATTCCAAAATAAATATATATAATAATATAATATATGTATATAGATATATATTCATCGAATATATACCCACATAAATATATAATATTTAAAATATATATTAAATCGTAAAACCAAATTCCACAATTATACATTATTTCCAAATAGCCCAATACGATAATTTTTTTTAAAACTACACACACACACAAATATATATATATATAACAAAATAACAAAAAAAAACTCAAAATTCATAAATTGGCAACGCTGTGAAAACAACGAACACGCAGAAAAGGAAAGGGAGGGCGCAACATAAGTTTTGGTAGCATATGCTACCATTCCCCCACGTGGTGGGGTTACCCTGCCGCATGGGGTCAAAACCTTTTTTTAAATACAAACTCTTTGCCCAACACTCTATAAAAAAAAACAGAGTATAACAATTTATTTTTATTTAAAAAAAAAAAACTAATTTTTTTTTCAAATTAAACTTTTGGGCATACCAGATAAATAGAAAGCCTCCCAAATAGCATATTATAGGCAAAAATCATGAGGATTAACAAGCCACAAGAGAGAATTTTAAACCAAAAATTCTAATTTTCTCCACACATAAGAAGAACACAAAAACACACAGGAATAGGAAATTTCCAAAAAAATTTCCAGCATGACTTTCCTTTCACCACAAACTTGCAAACTCACACAACAGGCAAACAAATCTATTTCCCAAATTAGGAAAAAGAATTTAAACCCCAAATTTAAAACTTGAAACTAATAACAGGAAGAACCAAATTTCTGATTTAAAAATCAATCTCCTTCCAATTTTAACAAACTAAATCAAGGAAAAGTTTAAACAAACAAGAATCAATCAATTTCCCAAATTTGAACTAATTTTAAAACTTCCCAAACAGAGATCTTCCAAAATATCAACACAAAGAGAGGTATTTTTTCAAGCTACATTAAAATTTTCAAATCAAAATAAAGAGTGGAAAACATCCAACCTATGATAGCAATCCTAGAAGAACACTCTGAAATCAACCTGAATCCAATCTCCAAGTTCCAGTTTTGGTTTCCAATCGGGCCTCCAAAATTTCTCCTCCTTTCATCCTTGTGAGCTCTCAGGCATATATGGAGAAAAAAAATTCTAACCTAAACTTTTAGGTTGAAAAGTTATTTTCTAAAATCATTTCCTTTTTTTCTTTTCTCATTGGAATTTAATCAACTTAAAAAAAAAAAAGTTATAAAGGTAATAATTTAAACTTTATTTTTTTAAAAATCTAAAAAGGCAATAGCATGAAATTAACTTTATTTAGTTTTCTACTTGATTTAAATATAATCTCTTTTCCAAATATAATTCAATTATCAAATTAAATTTAATAACCCCATTCAATTATCTAAATCTACAACACAAAGGCATATTAATTAATAAATTAAATACACTAACTATGAAATGACGCCATATACTCAATTAAATATTCTAACCCAAAGGAGGCACTCAAACCGAGAAAAGCCACATGAAGACTCTGAAAAAGTCAAACGACCAAGACTCGAAGACCGAACAAACAAAAATGATGACCAACTAACGACACTCAGATGAGTGTAACTGAGGGTAAAAATTAGGGTCAACAACTATGTCCTCCACTCCCATCAGATAAATAAGGTACACTCAGACCTGTGAAGCCAGGTGGAGATGATACCCCTTACCTACACGGTATTTGTACTTGCAATGCCTTGCATCAATGAACCACACACACATATAGAGATATATAGAATACACGACACACACACTGATGAAGGAGAATCGTGTCATTCTTTGTCTCACTGGAGTGAGTGAAGGAAAATCATCCCCTTGCATCCCATACACTTGCAAACATGACACATGAATTAAAAAACACATCACACATATAAGTAAAAGTGTCAGTCCATGTCAATAATCCATAAAATCACATTTAACATAGTAAGGAAACACTGCATGAATGTATATACTGCTAATCAAATTAAAGCATGAAATAACATCGCATAAGGTTTGAATCAATAAACAAATAGTGTACCCATTGAACAATCAACTACAGTAAAATATAAGTCTAACAAGTTCGATCGAGAAGGGGTACTACAAATAAAGAGGTTCCCTATAAGTTCCACTCATCAATTCTTCCTTATGGGCTCCCATTCTACTCTTAGGGTCCATGTTTGAGTGTTTCTCGAAGCTCTAAATGGTAGACCATTTTCCCTTGCCAATAAGAATCCCATTTGATCCTGTGACAAATGTAGGCAAAGGCTGATTTGTAGATATACGAGCAAAGTTCCTAGGTCCATTTTGACAATGGCCCCGAGTTCTATTGGGAAAACTCTATAGATGGGTGCCTTTTTTTTTTGCCATGCTCACGCCTGTGAGTTATATATATATATATATATATATAAACTACAATGAGACAATTTATGTAGTTTGAGTATAAACTAGGTTATGATTAGTTTTTGGATAATTTTTTTTTTATATATCACATTCCATGGGAGGATGCTTTAATATACATAAAGATTAAAGAGAAAGGGAAAGAGGAAAAGATAAGGGAGATGGAGAGAGAGAAAAATATGAAGTGAGAAAGAGATAGAGTGTGAGAAATAAAAATATGGAGAGGAAGGGGATGCATAAAGGGAGGGAGAGGGATGTGTGTGTGTGTGTCCATGGAGAGAGAGAGAGAGAGAGAGAGAGAGAGAGAGAGAGAGAGAGAGAGAGAGAGAGAGAGAGAGAGAGAGATTTAAATATGGAGGGGTAAAGTAACAACGAGAGAGAAAGAGAGAAATATAAATATATATAGAAAAAATGATAGAGAGAGAGAACAAAAAAATATAGAAAGAAAAGTGTGTCGAGAGGAGGTAGAGAGTGAGATATATAGAGAGTGGCAGAGAGAGGGGGAGAGAGAGATATGGAGAGTGGTAGAGGGAGAGGAAGATATATAAAGAAATGATGAGAGGATGAATATAGAGAGAAATAGTGTGAGAAAGACATAGAGTAGGCATGTGGGATAAATACTAAAAGAGAATAATAGAAAGTAGAGGAAGAGTATAGAGATGGAGAGAATAAATGTAGAGGGGAATATATATATATATATATATATATATAGAGAGAGAGAGAGAGAGAGAGAGAGAGAGAGAGAGAGAGAGAGGTTGTGCGTGTGTGTGCACATAAAGAGAGAAAGCACTAAGATTAAGTCTTAATCCACAATAGTTATCCTTTTTAGGTGATTTCTATGTGTTAAGGTTATTATTTGAGGTTAGTGATGACAACCAACATAGTTTGATTTGTGA
Organism: Cryptomeria japonica; assembly: GCF_030272615.1. Lineage (NCBI taxonomy): Eukaryota > Viridiplantae > Streptophyta > Pinopsida > Cupressales > Cupressaceae > Cryptomeria > Cryptomeria japonica. Next base: position 331,644,542 of record NC_081411.1, on the reverse strand, counting down.
AGGAAATTAGAATATAGTTCTAGCAATGGGATGGATATATGCCAAAATACATGTCTATTTGGGTTTGTTTCTGTATACACCTAAAAATGGTCTCAAGACAATTAATTGAATAAGAAATTATTTAATTAATATCCCTCCCTAATTTAATTGAATTCATCAATAATTTGATTAAATCCCCCTTTTTCATCTACTTATTAATAAATCCAAGGATTTATTTAATAGGTTCACTTCAATAGTCCCCTTGGATTAATTAATTCAAATTAATTAATTCTTCCTATAAAATTCATTCTTCTAATCCTCTAATTAATTAAAATAAATCAATTATGAGTTGTTGAAATTAATTAGCCCATTTCCTATTATTTGAATTTCTAAATTCAAATTCTCCTAACTTTTAACCACCTAACCTAACTCATTCCATCTAACCCCGGGTTTAATTAACCACATCATAACCACCATGTCCCCTTTCCTTGAACACTTTGACCTCTCATGAGCAAAGATTTGTGACACTTGTCACTAAGTGTTCCCTTTCATCTAACCTCTTCTAGAAGCTTCTTGACACTTGTCACCATGGAGATGACATTGTTCCCTTTAATCCAACCTCTTTGCCAACCTCCTCCAATTTAACCATTGATATCTTCAAATCAATCTTGACCGTTGATTCCTGCCACCTCACCCCTGGCCTTGGAAATCCTATAAATAGACCTCATTTTGGAGCACAAAGGATCCATCTTGAATCCCATCTCATTTTCATTCAAGCATTGTTACTATAGGCATATAGCTCTTAGCAAATCATTCTTAGCATTGCTATCATGTTCAATTTTAGCTTAATTGCATCTTCATTCTAGCTTATTTTGTAGAATAATCATGAAATCATGTAGCTTAATCATGCTATCATTGCTAGCTTATGTATATTCATCATTCAAATCCTCCATCTAAGTGTAGT